>NC_056524.1:265632523-265670031 GCF_019175285.1 Sceloporus undulatus
TGTGAATGACTATATTGCAGCAGGACCACCTAGCAGCAAAGCCCCTTTTCATGAACCTGTAGATGGTTAAATCACAATGTGTAATCTGTGCTCACTTGCTTCTTGTTGTTGTGGGCCTCCTTCAAGATATTTCCATCTTGTAGTGCTCTCGCCTTCAGATCCCCCCCCCCCTTCACTCTAAGGACTGAAGGAGAAGAGCCAGGCCCTGAGATCTGGCAACCCTAACCTTGTAAAGTAAGCACTAATACACACACACTGCCTTCTGCAATAAATAAATGCTTCAATGGAGTGGGGTTCTAAAGCAACATTGCTGAGTTTTCTTCAAAACCAAAAAGAATATGAGTCATTGCTCTCCTGCTCAAATAATATATTACAGTTATTGTAATAAATTACTTCCAAACTCTGGCTTACTTGCATGCAAACAAACATACATGAATGAGTGTTCCCAGAACTTAAACCTGGTCTCTTTCCTCTGGTTGTCAGGGAGGAATCTCAGGGTGAAAACACTGTTTGGAAAAGTAAGTGTGTGTGTGTGTGTGAGAGAGAGAGAGAGAGAGAGAGAGAGAGAGAGAGAGAGAGACTGACTGTGTGTGTTAGACTTGATTTTTAAAAAAATTGAATTCAAATGCCCAACTGCAGTTGATGCTTAAAGTATCATGTTTAATGATATCACCAGGGCCTGCTTTTATGATATCAACAGGCCCAACCACTTGTGACGTCTCAAGAGATCATCTCTAAGTCTCAGGTTTTGCCCCTGAAATGTCATGGGCTTGGATAGTCTTGACTTGCCAACCCGTAGCATGCACACTACAGCACCATGCAGATGATGTGAGCTGCCGTTTCACACACTGACTTTGGAGCTCATTCTCAGTTGATAAAAATGAAGAAAACTGCTCAGGATTATAAAGCAAGACAAGGCTGTTGCCAATCAGTTTTATATAGTATGCATGAAAAAGAGCAGAACCTTCAGCAATGTGCCGAGAGAGTAAGAGGAGAAGGTCTTAGGCAGTGAGCTAGAATAAAAATAGTAAGTTTACAAGTGTGTCCTTTTTTTCACCTGTATGATATGCCAAAGAGTACGTGCAATGAGTTTCCTTCCAGCAGCATAACATTCTGCACAAACACAGAGACGTGCCCATACAGTTAGAGTAGAATTTGATAGAACAAGGGGGATAAGGATTCTTAACTATGCTGACTGGGAGGTTTTGGAAATTGTTTGTTGTTCTTCTTGTTGTTCTGTGACTTTAAGTCATTTCTGACTTTATCCTTCAACAGGGGAAGATTGTAAAGGGCCATATTGCAGTAGGACCATGTAGCAGCAAAGCCCTCTTTCATGAACCTAATAGAGAGCTAAACTGTAATGTGTAGACTGTGCTCTGGTTGCTTGCTGTTGTTGTTGTGTGCCTTCAAGATGTTTCCAATTTATGGTGACTTTAATGTGAGCCTATCATAGGGCTTTCTTGGCAAGATTCCTTCAGAAGTGGTTTGCCTTTTCCTTCCTCTGAGGCTGAGAGTATGTGACTTACCCAAGGTCACCCAGTGGCTTTCCATGGCCCAGCAGGAATTTGAATCCTTATCTCGAGAGTTGTAATCCAACATTCAAACCACTGTGCTAAGCTGGGTCACTCCACTTACTTACTGCTGCAAAAAGTTCTCTCTTTTTTCCCTTCGATAATACCCAACCCAAACTTTGGCTGAGAATTCATCTGCAATGCCTTCAATAACCCTTCATCTTATAATGCCCATCTTTTATGGTCTTGCATTAAACATCTGGCTCTCTGCACATCCCAGCTTTGATTTTTAGTTACCTTGCAAACATGGAGCTAATCCAGTTTGTAGTCTGTTCTGAATTTTCAATAGATTCCACCTCTCCCACAATATCAAAATCATCATTCCCTCTGTCTGGTGATGGGAAATGGATTTTTCTTAATGGAGATTTGCTGGAGTTCCATATTGTCACTCCCAGGTCCTCTTATCTTTCAGGAGAGTCTTAAGAGACCTCTTACATGCTGACAATGTGGATTTTTGGTGTGTGTGTGTGTGTGTGTGTGTGTGTGTGTGTGTGTGTGTGTGTGTGTGTGTGTGTCAGGGGGAACAGTCACCATTCCTTCACTAGCTTCGCATCTGGGCAGTTTTCCAATCTGCTCTTTGCCTTTTTGCTTACCCCTTAGCATTCAGGTATTTCAACCAAATGGTGCATTTATTGCAATAAACATTTTTCACAGTAAACAATGCTTTCCATATCATATTTTCATATCAATACCTGCACAGATTTATGTTGATTGTGCACAGTATGTAACCAAGTACTTTAAGTAATCATACAACTCCTTGCTCCAGCAGCTTCACTGTCTGCCGGTCTGTTTCTGGGCACATAGTCCTTATTTAAAGCTCTATAAAGCTTAGGTCCATTATATCTGACAGGCCATATCTTCAAATATGAACTTGGCCAGGCCCTAAGAAACTGAGGAGATGCCTTTTCCCGACTACATCCCCATTTATTGGGGATGCAAGACAGAGCCTTCTCAGTGACTGCCCCTAAGCATTGGAATTCTCTCCTAAGGAGGCCAGAATGGCTGTTTTCATGTTGTCGTTCCACTGGCAGGTGAAGACTCTGGTCCCCCCCCCCATCTCAACAGGTTTTTAGAAACTAAGCTTTTGAAAGCAGCTTTATGGGGGCAAAAGGGTCACAGAACTGTGTGGGCGAAGCATGATGTTCCACCCACACCATGTAGAGGTGCATCTTTTCTGTCTAGTAAACATATATGGTCTCTTTGGTGCAAGAAGACCACAGCTAAGAGAAGACAACTTTGTTGGCAGGTGATTTCAAGGTCCTTTGTTTGCCTTTGTCACAATCTTTTTATCATTAGATCAGACTCGGCCAGACAACCCTCCAAATATAGCAGGGTTTGGACAGACACAGTCCTCTAGGTGCTTTTGGATTGCAACCCTCATAATCCCTCACCACTAGCTAGGATGTGTGACAGTGGTAGGGTGAGGAAATCTGGAGGGCCGTTCTTGCCCACTCCTGGGACAGAATGTCTTCAGGTAGAGGACAATGTACTAGAGTCTACTTTCAAATAGATGAATATCCTCTGTAACATAGGATACATGGCTTTCCTACCACTTAAGATCAGTGTTGGAGGTCCTGTTCTCTGAACCATTAATAAGACTGGTAATATTGCCTGCCACTAAGACAAGGACCTTTCGGTCCTGTCCTTCACACTTTTGGAATTCCTTCTCTAAGGAAATCCTGTACTTTTTAGCATTCTTTCAAAAAAGGATGGTCCACAGAATGATAAACATGGCCACTCTACATGGTGACAAGGCACACACATTCTCTGTACAGAGAGGGTTGCAAGGTCTTCAGTCCAAGGCTGCATCTACTCTGGAGAATTAATGCAGTTTTTGCCACTTTAACTGCCATGACTCAGTGCTGTGAAATATTGGAAATGGTAGTTTGGTGAGATATTTAGCCTTCTCTGTCAGAGGGTTCTGATGCCACAGGAAACTACAAATCCTAGGATTCCACTGGATGGAGCCATGGCAGTTAAAGTGGTGTCAAACTGCATTACTGTCACCCCACTGTTTTCTCAGAGAATCCGTTCTGGATGCCAACCCCCCAACGAAAACAAAAACTTTCAATATTCAAACCCAATTGGCTTGAATGGTGGTACGTGCCTGCAGGTGCCCATGGGCACATGCCACAGGCGCACCCTCCATTTTATCACCCTCCATTTGCTGGTCATGCATAAGTGAGGAACCCAAATCCCAAGTCTCCTAAAATGGAGGGGCGACTGCAATTCTGCAGTGTGGCAGCTATCCTAATATTTCTGTTTAAAAGGATCAGAGGAAAAGACCATGCCTGACAGCATACTGAGCCATTCATTCTCTGAAGATGGCAGCCACAGACGCAAGTGAAACGTCAAAAATAAACCCTTATAGAACATGGCCACAAAGACTGAAAAATTCACAAAAAACTATGGATGCTAGCCATTAAACCCTTCGACTTCACATACTGAGCCGTTGCCAATTAGACAGACAACAGTGGTTAGATAGACCCTTTGTTTGATCTGATCCAAGGCAATTTCCAGCTTCCCATGTTCTTACTAAACTAGGTACAGCAATTTCAGAAGGACCCAGCTTGGCCATAAAACCCACTAGGTGACCTTGAGCAAGTCACACTCTCTCAGCCTCAGGGAAAAGCAATAGCAAAACTCCTCTGAACTAATTGTGCCAGAAAACCCCTGTGATAGGTTTGTCAAAAATGACTTATTGTCGTTTATAAGTCAGAAACAATATGCTGAAAGTACACAACAATAACAACCTTTTGCAGCCTACTCACCACTCTTGGGAGCATTTTTTTGGCATTTTCTTCCAGACTGTTGTTTTTTTTAATTCCCCAAAGAGGCACTAGTAGTACAGTCTGTACAAAAAAGTCCCCGGGTGTCACCCCTGTGCTAAAGGGAGTTGCCAGGTCAGGACTGGCCAAGGTTATGAGATCTCAGGGGCAAAATCTACTAGTTAGGGATGCCTCTTCATGTCACAGGGGCAGATTTAGCATGATACCTTATGCATCAGACACAATCCCACAGAGTAGGGCATCCAAAAATAATAATTAAAAATGCAGAATCTAACAAATGAGTAAAATATGTGCATACATATACTTTTCAAGGCAGTACTCTTGCCCTCTCTTTCTGGGAACTGGACTGGACAGTTTCAGAGATCTGAAAACTAGAAACAAATAGCGACAGGCCACTGCCTTGCCGCTAAGGCAAAATGTTCTGTTCTGTGGCTGGGCTATATTGTGATGAATGGGTTAGAAAAGCTTACAGGGAGGCACAGGTTAAATTCCCCAATGTTAGAGCTGATAGGACACTTGGTTTCAGCAGTATACTTGTTTCTCCACCCTTGTAATTCCTGTTCAGGACTTTATACCTATAAATAAGGAGATTACAAAGAATCCAATATGTTTCTCTGGTCTTCTTCTCTCCCACTCTGAACATCTCTGTCCAGGGAGGAAAGCTGGGGGGGGGGGGGGGGGAAAAAAAAAAAAAAAAGGGAAAAACAAACCCAAAAACAATATAGGCCTTTCATTTAAAGTATGTGTTTGTTATTTTAAGCCAAGCGATTCTTTGAAAGTGGATTTCGACTTGAGCGCTGGAGGCCTGGTTCACCGAGATCTGAGCAAAGCCTTGGTTTGTGTTCTCAGCTAGCTGGGCTCCAGCCTGTCAAGGAAAAAAAAAGAGAGAGACTTGAGCTCCTGCTTTGTGCTCTTCCTCCTCCTGCCTCCTTTGCTTTTTCCAAGCTGGGGTCGCCTAAGCTTCGAAGCTGCAATTTGCTGATTGCTCTGGCTCCCAACAAAGGGGAAAAATCATCTTCCCACAGCTGCTGCCCTTTGGCTCCTTTCTTCCCCGTATCAGCCTAATTGTTTATGAGCAATTCACACCAAGTCCTGTGTTTGCACTCTTCTGAAAGTCTCATCTTGTTGATTACAGAGAAGCAGGAGTGCCTTCAAAATAGCCAAGGCCACAGTGAAGCCCTCCTCGTGGTCCGCAAGGATCTTGAGATGGCGAGGCTGTCGGTTGCGCTAAATGCAGCCCAATGATCAGGCCTGACAGGGCCAGCCTTACCTTCAGGTGGAGTGAGATGAATGGTGATCTAAGAGGAACAATGCTGAGTGACACAGAATGGGTTTACATCTTCTCCCTATAGGGGACCCAAGGCACCTTACAACAGTCTCATTTGGATTTCTCCACACTCAAGAAACATGAGGTTGTTTTGTTTTTACAAGTTTTCAAATATTATTGGGCATTCTTCCTATCCCTAGTGCTAACATAATCATAGAATCATAGAGTTAGAAGATACCTCAAGGGTCATCAAGTACAACCCCCTTACCATGCTGGAAGACACAATCCAAGCACTCCTGACAGATGGCAATTCAACCTCTGTTTAAAAACCTCCAAAGAAAGAGACTCTGCTGCACTCAGAGGCAGTGTGGTCTACTGTCAGATAGCCATTCCCACCAGGAGGTTCTTCCTCATGTTGGGGTGGAATCTCTTTTCCTGTAGCTTGAATCCATTGCTCCCTGTCCTAGTCTCTAGAGCTGCAGAAAACAAGCTTGCTCCACCTTCAACATGACATCCCTTCAAATATTTAAACATGGATCTCAGGTCATCCCTCAACCTCCTCTTCTCCAGGCTGAACATACCCAGCTCCCTAAGCCGCTCCTCATAGGGCATAGTTTCCAAACCAACACAATGCAGCATCTTGGCCAACTTTTAGTCTTTCAGGTGCAATAAGGTTCTTGATCATTTCTGACACTTTATATCCCTCTCATTTTTGTTTTCTGCATCTGTATCCTATAAGCCTCTGCACTGCTTATGTCTTCTCCATCCCCTAGGATAGGTTGTTAAATTTTGGATTGATAGAACTGCTCTAGGCTGAATTGCCTGGAAACACAAAAGTCTTCCCTTTTCTTCTTGGACCATTTCCCTTTCTCTGCTCTGGGTTTCCCTTCTCCCTCTCCGCCTTTTTGGTCTCCTAGTGCTTAAGATCAGATCCCAACTGCTGTTGCCATGGCCGGGGGTTTCCCAAAGCCTATCTCAGAGATGAAAAGCAGGAGGGGTGCCTTCTTTGTTTGACACAGCTCTCGCCTAGCCCTCCTTGGGCCTGAGAGAGGGACCCAGCCAGAAAGGAAATCAGGGGCTTAGTACATTCATTTCTCCCCTAATTTGCCAGTTCTGCCATGAAATCCCATTACAAAAGGCTTAGTGGCCACGCTGAGGGGAAGGTCACTCCTGAGGCCTCCGAGAGGGGATTTACGCAGCAGAAAAGGTGCTAAAAAAGAGCAACCCCACGCTCTTCTGGCCCTAAGCGAACAAGGTCCCCCCACCCACCCCAAATACTCCTAACCCTTCCTCCGACCCTTGCAACAACAGACGCGGGGGGGGGAGGAGGAGGAGAGATTAGGCTTCAAACAAAGATGGAATTCAACTGCTGGAGAAGGAATTGCTTGTCCGCTTTGGTCCTTCCTCCTTGTACCCTAGCCATTGCACCCATCCTGCCTTCTTTTCATTATCATTTTTCAGACCCTACTCATCTGGCTGGCCACTGCTTGCAGGATGACCAGACACCCTCCTTTTCTAGGACGTGTCCTACATTTCAACCTTCACTCCAGGAGGAATGTCAAAATGTCTTCCGTTTTCAGCATGATGAAGAAGCATGAATTTATATTTAGATGAGTGTTTTTTAGCTTCTGATTTGGAATGTCCTACGTTTTTCTGGAATGTCGTACATTTTTGTCCTCTTTTGCAGTCACCTTGACTGATTGCCACAACCAGTAGCAGAGGGTTTCAAAAGATGACAAGTGAGATAGAAGTAGAGGGAGACATAATCTGTAGGTTTCCCCACATCTCAGGACTGGATCCTCTTCTCTCATCTTGAGGATGTGGAGAAAGAATCTCAGGGCAAGAGTACTGTTTTGAAAAAAATGTGCATATATATTTTCCTCATTGTCTAGATTTTATCTTTTATACATTTTACAGACATGCTCTGTGGTTAAGTCTCACTGTGGCTGCATCCACACTGCAGAAATAATCCAGTTTGACACCACTTTAAATGCCATGGTTCAGTGCTATCGAATTCTGAGAAGTATAGTTTGTTATGGCACCAGAGCAACAAACTACAATTCCCAGAATTCCATAGCAATGAGCCATGACAGTTAAAGTGATGTCAAATCAGATTATTTCTGCAGTGTGGATGCAATTTATATCATGATTAATGCCATCACCATATGCTGCCACTTGTAACATCACCCATGCAACATCATCAGGGGCTGTCTCCTGTGACATTAGAATTAGGTTATCTTTTGGACTCAAATTTTGGCCTTGAAATTTCAGGTCCTGGAAGAGTCTTGACCTGGCAACCCCTCAAAACTAAATTTATAAGCCCTGTTTATTCTGCTGTTCCAAGGAAATTGAGAAATGGCCAACATCTGGATTTATGGCACTGGATTTCTGATTCAAAGAGTGAACATAGGGACCAGTCACAGCAATTCAGCCTCTTCTGTAGTTCCAGGATCCTTGGCTCCCTGGTCTGTACTCAAAATATATGATGGTCATCTAGAAATAGAAAGCCAATGGGAAAAATGCTACATGTTCCACATCCTTACATTTTCAAGACCAGTTGGAGTAGTCTATTTATCACATCCCTCAGCCATGAAACATACTGGGTGACTTTGGGTGAGTCCTACCTTCCCTCCTTCTCAGTGTTAGTCTGACCTTCCTCAAAGGGTTGTTGTGAGGACAAAGTAGACATACAGAGAGGCATGTATGCCACCTTGAATTGAAGAGAAAAGACTGGCTCTACATGTAACTAGAAAATAAATCAGCAATTGTTTTTAACACCAGCAGATCAGAAGCAGGAGGACATCAAGGGGTCGGTTTCTTTTATATCCACATTAGACTGACATTTCACACTTTTGCCCACCAGCTGTTTATATTTAAGTTTTTTAAGTGACATTTTTGGTGGGGTTCTGAAACAAAACTAAACTAAAACTAACTTTCCCAGGCTCTGCATCAGTGTAGACAGTTTTGGGCTAAATGGGCAAATCATCTGATCGATGTAAAATATCTGAAAGGCAGTGGTAAGGAGAGTATTTTCTCTTCTTCTAATGATTGAACATGTTTGTAAAATGCATGCACATTAATACTAAGGTGCTGTGAAGTATTCAGCCTGTTATAGATCTATTCTGAATGGCTGATAACACACTACAGACCAATGATGGGGAGCAGGGAGACTCCCATTACGCCACAACGTCCTCTCTGATTTAAAATCAGCATAGAACATGCTATTGCAAAATAAATGAAAACAGCAGGCTGAGAACCAGCCTCCTGTAATGTGTAATTGTGGCTTCAGGCAAAGGGAAAAGACAGGAGCGAGAACATAGTGGGAGAAATGAATAGATACATATATATATATAACTGTTCTGAAGTGTGAAACATTGGCGGGCATGTTATCGCAACTACAGTTTTAATAATGGCTAACTAGTAACGGTATTCTAATGGCTTGCCTCTGGAATATAAACAGTCACTACTGAGGCTTAGAGCCCCATGCTCAGTGCAATTGCACTGATCAATGAAAATGCAGACATACTGGTCTGTGACCAGCCATTGTAACACATGTTCGCAATTGTGGGGCTAGGGTTGCTGGTGCCATCACACTCTCTTCCAAACTCCCTCTTAAACCCATGCTCTACCTGGTATTCCTTTCATTTCATTTCATTTAAAATGCAGTTCTGCATTCTGGTAAAGCAATTTACATTTTTTTTTAAAAAAAAGAAATAAGATTTAAAAATAATCTGGTTGGGAATAATGAGGGGAAGAGGGGACAAGGGGGGAGAAGGAGACACCGATTGCCAGTATTGCAATTGCTGTTGCAGTGACATTTCGCACAGGAGGAGTTCTGGGACTTCCACATGATTGGGAGCTATTGACAGGTTTTCCTCATCAATGAAAAAGGAGACCCTAACCACACTTGGGAGACACCGCAGCTGCAGATCAGAAGCAACATTATGCGATAAGCATTGTCAAAGGCACTGTTTAAGCATTATGTGTTGCTGTGTGCCTTTCTGACGTATGGTCATCCTAACACAACACCATCATGGGGTTTTCTTGGCAAGACTTGTTCAGAGGAGGTTTGCCATTGCCTTCCCCTGAGGCTGAGAACATGTGACTTGCCCAGGGTCACCCAATGAGTTTCATGGCCAAGCTGAGAACTGAACCTTGGTCTCTAGAATCATAGTCCAACACTCAGATCACTATGCCATGCTGGCTCAATAATCATGGTTTTAAAATCATGTGCAATAATCTTCTTAATGGTCATTCCAACCATTATCTTACATAGCAAGTTACGTTTTCGGAGCAGGCATGACAAGTGAAAAATAAGATGCTGTGTTCCACTGCAGGATAAAGCCTTCTATGAAGTGACTTTGTCTTATTCATTGCTTTTCTCTCTTTTTTTGAAAGCTTGAGGTATCTTGTACTCTACTCTCTCTGGAAGTCCCTTTCTCTTTTGAAAACTCCTCATTTTCTCCTTTGAACCTCAAAGCAAGATTAAATGCTGCCTTCACTAAATGATGCGTCCATTCTCCTGTTTGATTTCATGCAAGAAATAATTAATGAGGAATGAAAAAAAAAACACTTGTGGACAAAGTGCATCCATAGGAAGTTTTCATGTACTTATGGATAGAATTTCATTTCCAAAAGATGAAGAATCCATGCACGTTATGGATTTAATAACAACCCTGTAATATAATTCACTGTTGTTTCCCAACACTTTGAAATGATTATTCCTCTTTCTTGCTTCATAGTCAGTGTTCCCTGTTTAATTTCACTGCTATTTTTGTAAGCTGTTTGAAACATCTGTTGATGTTTTTACAATGGAGTTGCTTTTTTCTTGGCATGTTGCTTGTTAGAGTTAGCAACTTTTGCATGCCTATATACTCATTAATTGCTAGTTTGCACATTTGTGGACTTCCTGATTTTCCTTTCTTTCTACACTCATTCTCTTTCCGCATCCCTATAGCATGCAACCATTTTATTTTCCCTTTCTTCTCTTCCATTAAATATTACATTTGATTATAGACATTTTTTAAACTAAAATACTTTACAAATAAGTCTGAGCTTGTTTTTATTTCACTGCTAGACTGTGTGTGTGTGTGTGTGTGTGTGTGTGTGTGTGTAAAACTGGTTTTTGTTCAGCTTCTGCCTTGCCAATTGATTACTCTGCCCAAGAGAGACCCTGCTATCTCTGACGTTTCCAATATTCCTTTGACATTAGGAGCCTTCAATTTTAACAGTTGAGAATATGGCTGAAACCCTACATTAGAATTGTGTAGCACAGGTCTCCACATTCTGAGTTATATGTTGATCGTGTTGAATGGCAACAGTGTGCAAAGAAATATGCAACCCTAGTGTGCATCGCATAGAAACAGCATTACATACTGAACTCTGCTTGTGCGTTGAGGAACTGGATGGTCTGCTTCTGACAAAAATGTACTTCCATGGGATATTGGCACAGGTGTAAGAAGCCTAAAGGATTCCAATTTCTCCCTCTTCCTCCTCACACATACATAACCCAAATATGAAGGTGAGGAGAAGTGACTTTTCTAAAGCAATCTGTCAAGTTCATGATGGAGAACAACTATCAGGACTGTTACTAATTTTAGTGAGTCCCTAGCCTGGTTTCTTCAAATGACTCACCTGCACCAAACCTTGCTTGGCATCACTGCTACCCACTGCCATTATGGACATTGGGATTCCTCTATAGCAAAGCCATTGCTGCCAAGTTACTTAATCTGTTTCCCCCAGTGGTGACAGATGATATCCAAGCTGGCTCTGATCTATGTCATGCTGATAGGTACCATCTCAGATTGCACAAAATGTAATGCTTGATGCGTGCCTGGTATTGTATTTTGGGAAAATATAAGTGATTGAGTAAGCAGTGACTGCAGTGGCTTAGGTGTGGCTATCTTTTCAGATCCGGCTGTTTTCTGACTTAAGAAAATGGCCGATGGAATGGCTCTGGAAGCGCAGATGGATCCGAGCTGTTTTCAGGTGGCAGATTCAGTGGCAAAAAACATCTGATAAGATCAGGATGCCGCCTGAATTCAGCATTAAACCGTATAGAGGTAAATCGATTTAATAACTAATGTGATAAGCCTCTTAAGCACAGTGGACCCTTTGTATCCACTGCGGTTTGGTTTTAGGATTCTTCATTGATACCAAAATCCATGGATGCTCAAATCTCATTAAATACAATGACATAGTAAAATGATGCCCCTTATATAAAATTGGAAATCAACATTTGCTTTTTGGAAGTTATATACAGTGCGTCTGCATCATACACGCCGTCCACGAGCCCCATTATGTGTAATGGGGCTCAAGCATACACACTTTTTCTTTTGCACGGGGGGTCTGGAACGGATCCCCCACATAAAAGAAGGGCGCACTGTATTTTTCAAATATTATCAAGCCCTGGATGCTTGAGTTCCAGGAACCCCTGTGGATACCAAGATCCATGGATGCCCATTTCCCATAGAAGAAAATGGCACAGTGAAATGGTAAGCCTTATATAAAATGACAAATCAAGGCTTGCTTTTTGGAAGTTACATATTTTTCAAATATTTTCAAGCCCTAGATGTTTGAATCCATGGATAAAGAATCCGTGGATATGGAGGGCCAGCTGTGTTAACTGTACTACAATTTGTGCTCACCTAAGTAAACAGATGGCCAGTAGAGCTGAGATGCACAAAAGAAAGTACTTCTGCACACAAATTTACATTCTTAATTTATGGCGTTCACTGCAATAAGATGTGGTGATAGCCCTTGGCTTATTGGCTTTAAAAGGGGATTAGGCCCAAGGCTCCAGGAATTTGTCTCTCAACAGCCTTGATGCCTAGCAGTGCCAACTAGCGATGCTCAGAGATTCCATTCAGTCAGTGTTGTGAAGTGAGACTATCTGATCCTAGGAATGTGAGTCTTTGTTTATTTTGTTCTTACTCACCAGAACAAATAAATGTCAAATGTTTTCCCCCCACTGCATGAGCTTGTAAGAATTACTGAGGATTTCCAGATGATTTTTCACATTTTGGACCTTTTTCTTGTTTGCGAAAATGTTGCTGCAAAACAATGGTTTCTTTTGTGAAAAGTACAAAACTACTTATTTGTTTTGTACTTTGCACAAAATAAGAGTTTCGTCTCTCTCTCCAGAAGCAATAATTTACTAATGATGCTGTTGCAAAAATAAAAGGAAGGAAGGAAAAAAGGGGGGCAAAAATCTTGCAGTGGTGGACAATTTTTTGACGGGATGTTTCAATGTATTACAATACTTTTGCATATCAAAGATGAGAAAATCTAAACATATACCTGACTTCCTTGCCCAATACACAACACAGCTCTCTTCTGTTCTTTGACAGGATTGGAAGATAGCTATCCTCTGGATTTCATACTTGCTTCAAATACTTGATTGATTTTTTAAAAAAATAAAAATGATGGTTTAGGATATATTACAACTAGTGATGCAGTTAAAGAAAGCACTTTATTTTAAGGCATATTTCAATAGGACCTTTCATGCAGAAAATGTTTTTGTTTTTAGATCAGAAATAAATGTGGAATCTGGATGGAATGGCCTTTTGGAAAGTCAACATGTGCCATAAATAAACTGTTCTGTCCATTTCTTGTGCCAGTTCAAGACTTCATGCTGTCTAAAACCCAAATGCCCAGCCCAGCCTAACTTGGCCCCCACAGTTTGATCCAACACACCCAAATGTCTTACTGCATTTACAACCATCCCTGCTTTCCTCTAGCCTGGGATGGGCACCCTGGGACTGCATGTGGCCCCCTTCAAGGATATGTCTATGCTCCTGAAACCTCCAGAATCCCCCTGACTGATCTTTTTCCTGAGCAAAAAAACAGGAATTGCTACTTACTGAAAACACCAGGTACAGCAATTTCATTTTGAAATGGGTTTCAAAAGGCCTCATTGTACAGTGTGTGTGTGTGTGTGTGTGTGTGTGTGTGTGTGTGTGTGTGTGTGTGTGTGTGTGTGTAATGATTTATTTACAGCCCACCCATTCACAGAGAATCAGGGCAGGTTGCAGCAGTAAAAGAATACATCATACATCAAAAGAATACATATATATATATTTCCAAAACTGAACTTGGGCCGCATTCACACTGCAGAAATAATCCAGGGTGACACCACTTTAACTGCCATGCCTCAGTGCTATGGGATTCTGGAATTGTAGTTTTGTGAGACATTTAGCCTTCTCTGTCAGAGATCTCTGGTGCCACAATAAACTACAATTCCCAGTATTCCATAGCACTGAGCCCTGGCAATTAAAGTGGTGTCAAATTGGATTATTTCACAGTGTGGATGCAGCCTTTGAGTAACTTTGGATGTTTTTGTACCCTCCCAGAATTTCTTCTCCCACAGTCGCTCACTCCTGCTTTTTCCTATTTCATGATGTACCCTAACAGGCTGCTTCACTCAGAAGCATTCCTGCTCCATCTTTGATCACTCCTTGGGACTTGCAAGAGATCTCAGAGAGCCATACCTGAGTGCAAAAAATGGCAGCCCTATCCCATTCTTTGTGCAATCAGAGCTAGATGTTTTTGTCAGCACTGGTGATAAATTAACATCCCACCAATGAACCAGAGGACAGTTGAATAGATTGAGAGATACAGGACAGGCCATGTGCCCATCCTTTAACATTTTGCTCCCACCTCCCTGCCTCTACTGCCTAAGGGGACTGCATCACTCTGCCTAGTGGCAGGGCCAGCCCTGGAACCTTTATGTGGGGCACAGTCATTGTTGTTGTGCACATTCAAGTAGTTTCTGACTTATGATGACCCCAAAGCCAACCTATTACAGGGTTTTCTGGGTCTGAGAATGTGTGACATATCCTCCAACATTTCACAGGTGCAAAGTAGGACATTTGTGGACCAGCAACATCAGAGAGTCACCAAGATGGCAAAAAGTTATTAAGGAGTAAGAACAGACAAACTAAGGGTAGCTGCAGCAGTTTGTTTTTGCCAGAGCCTCAAGGGATTTTGTGCTGCAAACTACTTTTGACTGCAAAGTACTTTTGAATTTTCTACCCAGTTTGCAACAGGTGAAGTAAGCTGAAAACAAAGGGAGAAACTGGAACATTTTGGAAGCAGCTAACAACATGGGACAACACAGGATCAATCATGACTGTCGCTGCTAAACAGAAATTGTTGGAGAGTACATGTGGTATGCTAGTAATAAATATGTCATTGGGTATCAACTGGGAGAGGGAGCTTTTGCCATGCTACAGGCTTCCTAAAGGGCTCCACTGCTGGCTGTTGGGGTCCCTGTCAATGGAGAAGTGAATTCACTTTAGGTTTTAATTTGAACTTTAAAAGAACTGTCCAAGGTACTGAACCTATTCTGGGAATCAGGTTCAGCAATACAGAGAATCCTTTTAAAATTCAGACCACATAATGCTGTTTGACACCACTTTAAATGCTGTAACTCCATCCTATAGACTCCTGGGATTTGCCATTTTACACATTTTTTAGCCTTCTCTGCCAAAGACTACTGATGTCTCACCAAACTACAAATCTCACGATTTTGTGGGATGGAGCCATGGCAAATAAAGTGGTATCAAAATGCATTATCTCTATAGTGTAGATGCACCCTGAGAATCAGTGTGGCATAGCAGTTTGAGTGGTGGGTTATGAGTTTGGAAACTAGGGTTGGATTCCTCATTTGACTTGAAACCCACTGGGTAGCATGGGCAAGTCACATGCTCTCAACCTCAGGGGAAGACAATGGCCAAATCCCCCTAAACAAATTTTACTAAGAAAAACCCTTTAATAGGTTTGCCTGAGGGTCACTATATGTCAGAAATGACTTGAAGGCATACAACAACAAACAACAGATGCACCCTTGGTCAATTTTAGTCCAACCCAGCAGGGCTCTTCTTGTTAAATGGAGGTCTTTCCCTAGCCATTTTGTCTGAACTATATAACTGGCAAAAGTAAGGACAGAAACTGTAGCGTTTGTGCATCTTGAAAACATGCCCTGCCACTGTGAAAAAATGCCACTCACCATACAGAATTGTTTCAGGGAAGCATTATTTTCTGGAAATGCTGGGTTATGTTTAATGGTGTCTGGATAGGGTTTAGCCCCATTTTGCTTCCCTCCAAACACACACAAGCTCAAGGAATCATCCACCACCTCCCCATGATCACCAGGCCTTGACTGTCCAAATGCAATGACTTTGGCAGAAGAAGGTTGGAGGGCCTCCTTGGCACTGTCATGGTGACAGAAGGACCATGCCGGGCATAGCAGTGAAGAGCATCCACTTTCTCCCCAACGCTCAGGGGGGTCTGGCTCCTGGCAGTAATGTTTCCTCCTTAGACAGGAGGACTTCATTAGCAGAAGTAAATAAAAGCCATAAATAATCATTAATTTGCGGGCTAGTTGGTGTCTGTCAAAAACCCTGTATACTCTACACAACCCCGCAGTGTGGCTCTCATTTAGGATGCCAATTGCCTCATTTCCTTTCATGACTTGGTTAATTAACTGACCATCGTTTGTGTTTTGAGCATCACATCTCAGTGACATTTCAAGGCTGAGGATGGACTGCTTGAGTGTTTTTTGGGGGGGATAAGAGGGACAGCATGGCGTAATGATTTGAGCAATGGACTAGGACATTGAGAGACCAGGGCTCAAATTCCAGCTTGGTCTTAGAAACGACTTGGATGACCTTGGGCATGTCACACACTCTCAGCCTCAGAGGATGGCAAGGGCGAATTCCCTCTGAAGAAACTTGCCAAGAAAACCCTATGATAGGGTCGCCATAAGTCAGAAACGACTTGAAAGCACACAACAACAACAAAATCTGATTTTGACCAGTCAAATCAAAGTTGAATTAACTTTTCCTCATTGCTCCCTTATCCCATCACTGCTGAGGAGGTCATTTCTCTCTCCTGACAGACCAAGACAGGTTTAGCTAATAAAGTTGCCTCAAGAATATTGTCTGAGGACTCCTTCTCCTAAGGTGTATACACACTGCACATTGTAGCAATTGGATGCCACTTCAGTTGTCTTGGCAACATGCTATGGAATCCTGGGGTCTATAGTTTGGTTAAGGATTTAGGATTCCCTGCTCTACGTCTTTGAACTACAGCTCTCTGGGAGACAATTCCAAGTTCCTCACCAAACTACAAGTCCCAAGATTCCATAGGAATTTTGGTATTTGTCGGCATTCATTGTGAACTGTAAATTTCTGCACATGCTGCAACCAGTGTGGAGGGTTCATGCCTGGTACTTGGCTCTGCCTGCCATGCAGAAGTGTTTTCCAGCAAGCTTCAACATAAATCACTCTCTGAGCTTCCCTGCAAAGATGAATACTACAGTGGCCAATTTGAATTAGGAGTAGTCAATGCATTGGCAGTTATTTACATCAACATCCTATGCAGAATCCTGATCCAAGTCTCTTTCTTTGGAGGTTTTTAAACAGAGTCTGGATGGCCATCTGTCGGGGATGTTTTGATCGAGATTTCCTGCATGACTGGATGGCCCTTGTGGTCACTTCCAACTCTACAATTCTATGATTCTATAAGCTTTCCCGCCAGGGATAAAAACAGGTATAACACAATCAGGATGGATTCCTTGATGCTATAGTATGTGAGCTTCCAAGATTACACAAGTACATGATCTCCAACATTTCACAGATGAAAATTGGAACATGTGTGGCCAAGCAACATCAGAGGGTGGTCAAGATGGCCTAAGTTATTAATGAGGAAGAACAGGCAAGTTAGGAGAATCTGCAGCAATTTGCTTTTAGCTGAGTCTACTGGAAAGGGCAAGAATCTTCCCCCTCCACTCCTCTCTCCTCTGCTGAGCTGATGGCGTGCAAACTATTTTTGCATTTAGAACCCAGTTTGCAGTCACTGAAGTAAGTTAAGCAAAAAGGGGGAAAGTGGGAGAAAATGAGAAAGTAGGATCTTTTAAAAGGCTGCTGAAAACTGAGACAACAATGCATTAAATGCTGTTCTCCCTGCCAAATTGGGACAGTTGGAGGGTATGTACATATTGTGCTTGTTCCATGTGTTTCTTCTCTTTCTGCACTGCATAAATGGTGACTATATCACATTTTGGGTACCTAGTTTCTACATGCTACATGGCATCCAAGGAAATCTAAGATGTATTTTTTCAGAGAGAGAGAGAGAGAGAGAGAGAGAGAGAGAGAGAGCTGTGCTAATCTTTGTTGTTGTTGTTGTTGTGTGCCTTCTAATAATTTCTGACTTATGGCAACCCCAAAGCAAAGCTATAATGGAGTTTTCCTGGTAGAATTTGTTCAGAGGGATTTTGAGTTTGCCTCCTGAGGCTGAGAGAGTGTGACTTGCCCAAAGTCACCCAGCAGGTTCCATAGACCAGTAGTGATTCAACCCTGGTTTTCCAGTGTCCTAGCCCAACACTCAACTACTACACCACACTGGCTCAAGTTGTGTTAGTCTGTTTCAGTCTAAAAAGAAGGATTCTTATAGAACCTTAGAAACTAAATAAATTATTTAACTTCATGCTTTTGTGGACTTTAGCTGCTTCACCTTCCTCCTCCTCTTCCTCCTTCTCCTCTTCCAGTAGTCCAAAAAAAGCTTCTGTTGAAATAAACTGGCTATTCTTTAAGGTGTGCAAGAATCCATCCAAGAATTAATTATTCCCTAGAACGCATAGTGTATTGGTTTGTATATGGAATGATATTCTTGGGAAACCAGGGTTCAAATCTTTGCCCAACCATGGAAAGCCACTGGGTGATACTGGGCAACTCATACACTCCCAGCCTCAGAGAAAAGCAAGGGCAAAACCCATCTGAAAAATGTCTCACTCCTCCTGAACCCAGGCATACAGGCTTATCCATATTTGGTGGAGCAATCATAAAATTTTCACAAAAATAGTTTGCCCATCCTGCAAAGGGCCTATGAAGCAACCAGCTCATTCCTAACTCCTAAGAATGATTTCCACTACTCCTTTGCTCCCCTGAACTAATTATTTTAGCATCTCCCCTGCATGCAATTTATCTCTCTTGTTTGAAAGAGGCAGTTTAATTAAGATAAAAGCTTGGCCTTTTCCGCTCTGGGAATTGGCCTCCAATCTTACAGGGCACATATCTGATAAATGGATATAACATCAAGCTGACCCAGATTGAGAGAACTTGGGCAAGCTGCATCAGAGCCAAAGGAGGAAAAGAGCTAGTGAAGAAACATATTTTTAGGCCCTCTATGAGTCTCCAGGCTCAGACTTTGTCTTTGAACAGATAGCCATTGCCTACTGAGAAACCATCCCTGAAAACTTTGAAAGAAGGAACTCATTCCAGGAAGAGGCAACGCTGGCTCATTCCCAAACAGAGAGCCAGGATGGGTGCTTTCAAATGTGGCAATTATAAAAAATAATGCAGGAGACTGAAAAGTATCAAAGTATGCCAGTGTGGTGTAAAAGACAGCATGGTGCACTGGGCTGAGCATTGGATATCACAGGATCAGGGTTAGGTTCCTTATCATAGAAAACCAACACACCTTCACACCAGAAAGAAAACTTAGGGATGATTTGAAGCACACACAACGGGGAGGGAGTTGGTGTCACTCAAAGGTTTTCCAAAATATGGAGCATTTGAAATTTGGCATTGGAGGAGATGCAGAAGTCATGCACACTCTGTTGAGAGCCAAGTTGAAGAAGACTTCTCTAAACATTATAAATTCAGGGATGAGTAACCTTTGGGCATTATCCTTCACTGTTCAGGTGAAAACTGGGGAACGTGGGCCAAGCACCATGAAATGCCAAAAGCTACTATGAAGAAGAACACACAGTTTGGAGAGGCTGCAGCAGTTTGCTTTTGCCTGGACCTACTGGTCATTGCCCTCCTTTCATCTCCTTCACTGAATCATGGAGTAAAACTCCTTTAGCACTTTGCCAGCCACAGATGCTGGCGAAACGTCAGGAAGAAACTCTGCTAGAACATGGCCACATAGCCTGAAAAACCCACGAAAAAAACTCTGAACTCAGTTTTAGTAATAGCTGAGAACAAAGTGGAAGTGAGAGATGAGAGAGAACTGGTATTTTAAAAGCAGTTTAATATGTGGTCTTGTGATTTAAACCCTCCATTTGTTTAGTTTATTTTCAATATTTATATTTCTGTATTCTATCAATTAAATTAACATAAGTACATTTTCTTTTTAAAAGATAATAACTCTGGCCTTTAGGTGCTTGTTGGCACCTCTCTTTCGCGCAGGAAGCAGCAGCGGATATACCACGCAGTTTCCCGCCAGCAGAAAAAGGACCTGCAAAAAGTGGGTTCTTTTCCCGGTGCACTTGCGACGCCCGCAGTGCAGCAATGGCGCACTCATTACATCACAAGTGTGCTGCGACATGTGGACACTAGGTCTGTCACATCAAAACTGCAGGCCCATCTGTACAGGCGCTGCCATTTTGTGTACAGAATACGTACTAGGGTTGCGGGGCATCTGTAAGCTACGCCCTGAGGCAACCCTAGCACATTTCTTATGTGCTAAAAGGCCCATCTGTACTGGGCCCTAGTTTCACCTAGTAGCAGTTGGAAGATAGTTCATTATGGTCCAAAACACATTTGATGGAAATAATCCAGTTTGAAATCATTTTAACTGACCTGGTTTAATGCTAGGAATTCTGGGAACTGTAGTTTTGTGAGAGAGTTTAACTTCCTGTATCAGAGAGCTCTGATGCCACATAGACTTTAATTCCCAGGATTCCCTAGCACTGAGCCCGGGCAGTTAAAGCGGTCTCAAACTGGATGATTTCTGCAGTAGTTTTGGATCTACCTTTCTCTCCATGGCTAATAAAAAAAAGTCAGATCATGCAGAGAGACTTGAGACTTGAACCCAGATCTTCAACTGGCAGCCCAACTCTCTTCTGTACTGATATTGAGGCTACTGAGCCAACCCCAGATCCTGCACGAAGGAGGTGAAACTGTTGCATGCTGGAAACAAAATCATGCAAGAGCACAGATTTTGTGTTAGATTCCTTATTCCCCCCTCCGTTGTTTTGGATCCAAATTGTGTGTCTTCTCATTGCTTCACAACAGATCGGGGGTTCCACAGGACCGGTTAGAAGAATTGGGAAGAATAACCTCTTTCTGGCTTCCTGTGCTGTTATGATTAAGCATGCTGTGCATCGAGTCAAGGTTGCAAACATCTTATTTGAAGGCTCTTTCTAGAATCTAAAACTCACATCCTCTCACTTCCACTAGCGAGCAATCTGCGTTAGTATTGAGTGTGTTGGGATGAGGAAGTGTTAGGGTTGCAGTGGAGAGCTGCTCACACCTTCTCTCTGCGACCCGCAAAAGGGGAAGCTGTCTGGGATGATCGATCTTTTGGCTTTTGCAGGCAGGTGTGTGCCCTGCAGGTGTGATTCAGCCCCCAAAGCTCAGCCTGATTCCCAGGCTGGGATCCATCTCAAAGACCTCCTGGACCTTCAACACACTCTTGCTAGCTTTCTCCACCTGAGAAAGAGCCTTTCTGAAAAGACAACTTACGTCTGCTCATTCTCCCCCCCATCGCATCCAGCTTCACATGCTTCTCCAAGATACAATTACGACCTTAGAAGCCATTTATCTATGCTTGTGATATGGCACTGGCCACATGTGGCCCTCACCTGTTTGTATGACCCTTCAATCCTCCCACCATCCCACCAGGAAAAATTACCTCTAGAAGAGAACTGCCGCTTCTCCAAAGCAGCCTTGAGTGTGACTCCTTGGAAAAGATGATAATGCTCAGTAAGAAAAGAGGAGGATTGCTATAAAGGGGGTGATTCATTCAAGGAAGCCACAGTTCTGAGCTTGCAAGACCTGGCAGGGCTGTTAATGATCAGGGCTCCTCTCGCCTCAGGGTCACAATAAGTCAAAGCCAACTTTGTGGCAATTAACAACAAGAAGGTTTCCCACTAGTCTTTTTAAAAAGTCATTCCGGCTTTTGACAAGCATGTTTGTTTTTTTGTTGTTGTATTTTTAAAATGAAATAAAGTTTTTTAAAAAATAAAGTCATTCCTGTTTTTGGAAAAAACACTCACACCAAACATTAACAACACATGGGTGTGTGGCTGCAACAGGTTTTGGCCAAAGTTTCCCAACCCTGTTTAAGTTGAAATGTACTGGGACTGCAAGAGAAGCAGTGTGTAATTTATAAGGACATGCACATGGATAAACATCTGTTGCAAACTTCCTTTCCTTTCCTCCTTCTTCCTTCTTGCTCTTTAAAATGGCTTATTTGGCATGCATATCCAGAGTATGGAAAAAATCTTTAGTCAGCATGGACTGAGCTGATAATGAGTGAACCAAAACAGCTCCAGGGTGAGTGCACATAAAGGTAAGTGGTAGAGAGTAGCTTTGTGAAGATGAAGTTTCTCCCGGAAAAAATTACTTTTTTCAAGCTCCCTGGATCCTAAAGCAAGATAATGAAAAACTGATACTTCGATGTCAGTAGGATGTCGAATGGATGAGGGTTTTAGTTTTCACTTTTGCTATTTGGACTGAAACCCGGAGCAGATTCTGTGCCCAGTGGCTGGAGCCATCAGCCTTCACCCCAAAAAGAACACTTTCCCTTCTTTCTTTTTGTGTTGCTAGTGAAGTTTAAATTTTACTTCCTGGACTTTATGACTCTTTGTCTCCTAGAACCCACATGGCCAAAATAATAATATAATAATAAAAAATTTTATTTATATCCCACCCTTCCAACGATCGGCGGCTTCATCCAGAGTTAAAACAACAATCAATAAGAGAAAATGTTAAAATACAAATACAATACAGCCAACTATTACAAAAAAAATAAACAAAAGCCCCTAGCCCAACCTCTTGGCCAGGAAGAGGAGGAAGCCACAGGATTTTTATTCGGGAATGCCTGTTGGAACGGAAGGTTTTCAAGTCCTTCCTGATTGTGGCCGGGTGGTAGTCGAGCGGAGCTCAGTGGCAGCGTATTCCAAAGGGCTGGGGCAGCACCGTGGGAATGTCCTCCGTGTGGTGGAGGCTAATCTAGCCCCGGGCACCTTCATAGTTGCTGCCCAGACGTTCTGAGGGTGCAGCGGAATGTACGGGGAGAGGCGGTCCTTCAGGTATCCTGGGCCAAGCCATTTAGGGCTTTATAGGTAATCACCAACACCTATATTGAGCTCGGAAGCGGATGGGCAGCCAATGGAGATCTTTCAAACCGGTGTTATATGGCTGTCCCTGGGGGCACCAGTGACCAGCCGGGCTGCCATATTCTGCACCTTGAAGCTTCCGAGTTTGGTTATAAGGTTGCCCCATGTAGAGTACATTGCAGAAATCCAGTCTCGAAGTTACCAGAGCATGTACAACAGTTTCTAGGTCTCTGGGCCAGGTATGGGGCAGCTGCGCGAATCAGCCGAGCTGATAACAGGTGCTCTTGACCGTCGCATTCACCTGAGCTGTCAGGTGAAGCCGAGTCAAGAGCACCCCCAGACTGCGCACGGAGTCCTTCACAGGGAGCGTGACCCGTTCAGGAAGTGGAACCACCGTCATTCCTGGACCAGGAGAACCTATCACTAGTACCTCCGTTTTCTCTGGATTCAGCTTGAGTCGGTTTTCCCTCATCCAGCCCATTACTGACTCTAGACAGGCCACGAGAGGGGACGCCATCCCCAGTCACTGCATCAGTCGGGAATAGAGAAAATATTGGGTGTCATCAGCGTACTGATAACCCCGCACCCCATGTTCCGGATGTCTCCCAGCGGTTTCATGTAAATGTTAATAGCAGGAGACAGAATGGCTCCTTGAGGGACTCCAGTTTTAAGGGGCCTTCATCAGAGCACGTCTCCCAGCTGACCATCTGGGACCTCCCAGAGAGGTAGGACCGGAAACACTGGAGCGCATGCCCCCGATTCCCACTCTGCCAGGCGTCCCAGAAGGATACCATGGTCTATGGTATCGAAAGCCGCTGAGTGTCCAAGCACACCAGCAGGGACCGCTTCCCCTGTCGATGCTCAGACGGAGATCATCGACCAGGCGACCAGGCCGTCTCAACCCCTAACCCCCGGAAGCCAGTTTGAAATGGTCAGATCCGTTTCATCCAAGACCGCCTGAAGCTGGATCGCAACCGCCCTCTCGATCACCTTACCCAAAAATGGTAGCAGCGAAACAGGCCGATAATTATTATGTACCAAGGGTCGAGGGAGGCTTCTTTAAAATAGTTTTACAATGGCCATTTAAGTTGAGATGGAAATAGCCATCCCTCAGAGATGTATTAATATCCGGCGTAACAACAATGTTGCCGCCGGTCCCCCCTGGGCCGCTAACCACGAGGACAGGGATCAAGAGAGCAGGTTGTTTTCCGAACACTTCCGAGGATCTTGTCCACATCCTCGGTACTCACCAACTCAAACTGATCCATTTAAATAGTCCACGGAGGCTCTGGACTTCTACCTCGTTCTGCTGAAATGTCGGCGTTCAGACCTTCGCTTATACGAGAGGTTTTATCGCCGAAAAAGTCGTTAAACAAGTCACAGCAGGCCTTAGAAGGTTCAAGGATCTGTTCAGGGCGGGAGGAAGCTGAGTTAGCCTCCCTGACCACCTGAACAACTCTGCCGGACGCGACTCAGCGGACGCATACGAGAAATAGACGAATTTTGTGTGCTCGTATTGCCTTCGTAGTCCTTTAATAGTTGGTCTAGGAGAGCCTTGTCGTCTAAGCGAAGGTGTTTCCCCCCAAAGTACTCTAGCCGTCGCAGACCCGCTTCCTTGCCCGGAGATCTTCCGTATACCAGGGCTTACGTTTGGAAGCAGGCCTGAGAGGGCGCTTGGGAGCGATCCTGTGTATAGCCCTAAGAAAGACCGGTATTCCAAATACCGGTGAGGGTCAACAGAGTCGCCGTCATTTCCAACCGTGAGCCCCTCTAAGGCTTCTTGGAACCTCTCAGGTTCCCATCAGCCTTCGGGGTGGACCATCCTAACAGGTCCACCACCCCGAGGGGGATCGGGTAGGAGGGCCTTGATTTTCACCTCTATCAGGAAGTGATCCGTCCATGGCAGGGGGGAAACATTTGCTATTTCCACCACGGATTTTCCACATCCGAACAGAAGACCAAATCGGAGTATTACCCGCACAGTGGTAGGACCCTGTATCAGCTGGGACAGGCCCATGGCCGCCATGGTATCCATGAATTCCCGAGCTGCCCAGATGGAACATGGCTGGCCGTGAGGGAGATGGTGAAGTCACCCGGACAAGAAAAAAGAGGAATAGCCTCCCTTTGTACCATCTTAACTGAAAAAAAAAACTATACAACATTTTGACAAAAGGCAGGCCTGTGACTCCCTCGTCATTTTCACACTTCTTTTCCTGGTTGATTTTTAACACCTTTGCCTGATGGAGAAGCCATGAAGTCGAAAGCTTGCATGATGTAATTTGTGTATTTTGGCAGGCCCAATAAAGGTATCACTGTTTTGTGGTTTTGAATGTTATTGTACTTTGCTGTAAGGTCAACACAGCCACCCCTGGATATACCTCTGGACCGATAAGCCAGCAGTAGTGTTGACATGAAAGCCTAGGTAGGAATACCAGTGCCTGGTCCCACCAGGTCTGGGTGAAGCTGGGGCACAGACAGCCATTGTCACCAGGGGGTGGCAGAAGCCAGATTGATGGGTTCCCCCCACTCTCTCGAACCACAGCATCAGGCAGCCAGCTCAGAGGCAGAGGCAAAGCTGCTGGAGCAGCTCAGCGCCTGATAATGTTGCACAACTTGTTATATTGTCAGATAATTATCCCCAAACTGTATGACTTTTCTGCTAAGGTGCAGTGCTTAATTGCGTTTTTAATTATGCTGTAATAATTCCAGCCCAGACTAACGAGGGACGAGCATGGCGAGTAGCGAGGGTCTGCCAAGAGCCATTAACCTGTCTGAGGAGAGGGGAAGGGGCAAGCGGCGACCACAGGGCAAGCTAACTTCTGCTGCTTGGTGTAATGACTGAGTGTTCCCAAAATGACCTGGAGGACCCTGGCTTAGAAGAAGATGGCGCTCAACCTAGAGGCAACACTGGGCTATGTGAACAGGAATCGTGTAGCTTTCAGCCGTGGCAGAGGTAGTTTCCATGCCGTACAATGAATCCACTCTGGGTTTTCGCTGAAGTTTAGGAGTGATCCAGAAGGCTGAACCTCTTTTGGGAGCAGCTATCCTCAATGGTTAGAGGATTCTGGTAGTCCAAAAAAGTAAATTTCCTGCTCTAGAACTATCTAGTTCTCCTATCCTTTATGTTTACCCTGACTTCAGCAACTTCCTCCATGGTTTTTGTGGTAAGATGATTTAGAGGAGATTTCCATTGCTTTCTTCTGAGACTGAGAGAGTGTGACTTGCCCATGGTCATCCAGTGGGTTTGCATGGTGATCAGGATTCATGCCCTGGTTCCTGGAGTCTGAGCCTGACTGGTCAACCAATACCCCACGCTGACTCATTGGAAATGTATTATGTATTCTGATACCTAACTCTTCTAAGAATCTGGCTGCCATACTCTGTGTTTAATTGTAATTTTTGAATTATCTTGGAGGGCAGGCCCACAAGGATGCACTGCAGCACTTGCCTGGATCTTCCATGGGAAACAACATTGTGTTACTCTGAACTGTATGATATGAACCCAAAAGGTGCTCCATAAACTATGGAAGCTTTCTAGAAAAGCTTGGAGCTAAGCTCAGCCAAAAGCAGAGGAAACGGCTGGTATTTCTTTTTCACGAAACCTGCTGAGGCCAAGGACCCCTGCTCTTTCTGCAAATGTGAGTTCTGACAGACTCCAGGCTAGCAACCCTGACAGGAAGCTGCTAGAGTAACAAGCAGGTTTAATGCTCCCAGTCCCCAAACACACTATGGTTCCAGCCAAGCGAGAGCCTAATTTATCTGTCAACTCTGTGCTCCTACTCTGGGTGCTGGGGAGTACGTAACTGTCTGGGGTCAGGGAAAAGGAGGAGGGAGGTTGGGAAGAAAAGAGGCAGGTGCTTC
This sequence comes from Sceloporus undulatus, assembly GCF_019175285.1. Classification (NCBI taxonomy): domain Eukaryota; kingdom Metazoa; phylum Chordata; class Lepidosauria; order Squamata; family Phrynosomatidae; genus Sceloporus; species Sceloporus undulatus. The sequence continues at coordinate 265,659,083 of NC_056524.1, forward strand.
AGCCAGGCTCGGGGAAAGCTCATCTCTCAGCACTAATAAGAGGGAAACTCAACGTCTAATCGATAGAAGCGGCTGAGGTTAACGTCTCCAGCCCCAGCACCAAAGGAAGGCAGAGCCTTGTAATTGGAAAAGCAGAGAGTTCTTGGTGGCCTCCCTGACGATGCCTCCATCCCTATCAGGCTGGCAGCTTTGGGAGATCACCAGCTGCTGCAGCCTGCTGCCTGCTAGAGACCATCATCTCCCCACATCTGGTTGCCTGGGTGGTTATTTGATGATGATGTGGTGGAAGAGACACTCCAAGAACTTAGCACCAGTGTTTGGATAGTGCTAGATCCATCTAACCCCGATCTTGGCCCAACTTTCTGAAACCTTAGCACCAGTGCTTGGGCAAGCACTGGAATCCATATAATCCAAATCTCTGCCACCCTTTTGAGAGTTGAAGGCAGGAACAACAGAAGCACAATGGATGCTTGTTGAAAAGCAAAGTAACTTGACTTGGGTGGGGTGGGGATTTTGGAGCAGAGATACAAGGGGAAGAAGGTGCCATGCAGAGGAGAGATGGTGAACTTTCTTACCTGCTCTTTGCCTGCTCAAGTCACACTCTTCTCCCATTTCCTTTAAACTGCTTTTGCTTACCAAAGCCATACAGCAGTATGCCAAGGCACAGCTGCAATCGTATAGGCTGGACCCATTGCCCTGGGCCACCACAAGTTTGCCCTGACAGTAGCCTTAGGGTCACCATACAGTTAGATATGACTTGAAGCCACAACAATTTCTCTTTGTCATGAGATTTGAACCCTGGTCTCCAAGAGTTCCAGCTCACTTTTGAATAACCCTTATGTCATGCTGGTTCTCCTGGGTTAGTGTTGTATAGGATAAACATCAGCACACTTTAATTTGTTTTTATTTCTTTATCATCTTGGGAACCCTTGCAGGCTGGAAGGTAACAGAGAAATTGGGCAAGTCATACTCTCTCAGCCTCAGAGGAAGGCATGGCAAACCCCCTGAATAACTCTTGCCAAGAAGGCCCATGCTAGGGTTGCCAATAAACTGGAAATGACTTGAAGACAACAACAACCAACAAACCTCAATGCAGAGTCTTAACCTCACATATATCTCATATCTCTCCTATGCTGAATTATGTGGCTTTTGCTCCTGCTGCTATTGTCACCCCTGGCTTGCAACCAACACACAAATACATACACCATGCACACACAGGAATAGGAGAGGACTGCCTCCCTTAGCCAGACAAGGTGAGGGTCAGGTCACTGATTAAACTTCTTCTGGCCTTTACTGCACAGAAAACCAGTAGAGACAGCCTCCATGGAATAGGAAGCAGCAGGAGCCGGCAGTTCAAACCCCAAACTGGTGCGGCTGGGAAAGCGGCGTCCTCCCTCAGAGCACAACCCAAGGATGCACCTAAGATGAGCCAGGACAGAAGACATGACCCATGGCTGGACAGCTGCCAGCAAATCCATGGGTTGGGGGGCGCATCTGGAAGTGAGGGGGCAGAGAATGTCTGGGGAATGTCTGTTTCTTTTGGATCTCACGCTTATCCAGGAGATTAGGGAAAATGTTTTTTATAACCAAGCCACGGGTGTGTTGTGGGTGGGTTACCAAGGGTCAGGCCTCAGGGCAAAGGAAAAGTGTGGTAGGTAGATTAAACAGGCCTTTCAGGTGCGATGGGTGCATAAAGTCAGCGCAAGAAGCTTTGATGCTGCACATGGGGTGGGATGAGAGTGCTTGCATCACAATAATTGCTAGCTAGGTGGCATGGTTTGTGCAAATTGTACAGCTGGATATTATTATTATTATTATTATTATTTATTATTATTTATTATTTTAATTATCCAGGATCTTGTTAGGCATTTAATACAGAAACTTTCGCTCCCCATGTGCTCTGTTGAAAACTTTCCCCACAGCAATTCACAGCCCCAGCCAGGGAGCCAGAGGGAAGGTGACTGGGGAGTAAGGAAGAAAGTGCTGTCTGGCTGCAAGGGAAGGGAAAGAGAGCATGCTCCATATAGGAGCATCTCTCATTTCACTCCTCTGGCAGCCTTGTTTTCTCCTCCTCTGAATGTCTTCACAAACAAGCCAGCCAACAGTCCTAGTAGTATCTCCCTGAGATTTGCTAGCTACTGAGGTAAGATGGGGATCCAGAGCTGTGCACACGCTGTGCACACAGAATGCCTACTGATGCAGGGGTTCAGTCCTTATTCTGAATGCTGAAATCTTATACACAGGAAAAACTCTTCTAGAACACGGCCTCATAGCCCAAAAACCCCACAAAAAACTATAGTCCTGTCAATAAATCTGCCACAGAAAAACCCCGTGATAGTTGCCACTTAGAGTTGTGATAAAACACAAATGACTTGAAGGCACACAACAAGAGTGCAACAAATCACCCTTCTTCAACCATGGTCCCTCTGGATGTGTTTAACTACAACTTACACCATTCACAGTCACTATGAGAAGGGAACTTGGTGCTCAATATTTCTGGGGGACAGCAGAGTTTTATTTATTTATTTATTTTATTTAGGTATTTATATCCCGCCCTTCAGCCCTAATGGCTCTCAGGGCGGCTTACAATTATTAGTTTTTAATCAGACAAGTTTCCCTGCCCTCAGGCTTACAATCTAAAAGACACGAAACAAAAGGAGAAGGAATGGTGAAGGGAAAGGGATGAGGTCCAGTGGTTCTTCTCTCCCTCTGAGGCCTGGACCAAGGCAGATGGAATGGAGGGAGGGTCTTCCTTCTTCCAGGCTAGCCCTGATGAGCTGGATGTGCTGGTGAACTCCCTCTCAGCCGGAGGATGGCCGTTATGGAGGGTGGATCTCCTTCCTCTCAGGCTGGTCCCGATGGAGCTGGACCGCCTGGGAACTCCCCTCTCAGGCCGGCAGATGGCTGTTATGAAGGGCAGAGTCTCCCTTCCTCTCAGGCCGGAGGATGGGCAGTTCTGGAGGGCGGAGTCTCCTTCCTCTCAGGCCGGCGAGGATGGCAGTTCTGGAGGGCGGAGTCTCCTTCTTCTCAGGCCGGAGGTTGGCAGTTCGGGAGGGCGGAGTCGCCGTCCTCTCAGGCCGGCGGATGGACAGTTTTCTGGAGGGAGAGTCTCCTTCCTCTCAGCCGGAGGAGGGCAGTTCTGGAGGGCGAAGTCTCCTGCTTCCTCAGGCCGGAGGATGGCAGTTCGGGAGGCGGAGTCTCCTTCCTCCAGCCGGCGGATGGCATTTCTGGAGGGCGTAGTCTCTTTCTGTCTCAGCCGAGGAGGGCATTTCGGGAGGGCGGAGTCTCCTTCCTCTCAGGCCGGCGGATGGCAGTTCTGGAAGGGCGGATCCTCCCTTCCGCTCAGGCTGGAGAGGCAGTTCTGAGGGCGGATCTCCTTCTTCGCAGGCCAGGAGAATGGCAGTCTGGAGGTCGGAGTCTCCCTTCCTCTCAGGCCTGCGGATGGCATTTTCTGGAGGGCGGAGTCTCCCTTCTTCTCAGGCCGAAGGATGGCAGTTTCTGGAGGGCGGAGTCTCCTTCCTCCAGCCGGCGGATGGCATTCTGGAGGGCGGAGGATGCATGTTCTGAGGGCGGAGGATGGCAGGTCTCCATCCTGGAGGGCGAGTCTCACTTCATCTCAGGGCCGAGGAGGGAGTTCTGATGGCGGAGTCTCCGACCTCTCAGACCGGAGGATGGCAGTTTCTGGAGGCGGGAGTCTCCGTCCTCTCAGGCCGGCGGATGGCAGTTATGGAGGGCGGAGTCGCCTTCCACCTCTCAGGCCGCGATTTGGCCATTATTGGAGGGCGGAGTCTCCTTCCGCTCAGGCTGGTCCCGATGGACTGGACTGCCTGGTGAACTCCATCTCAGGCCGGCAGATGGGCAGAGTAAGACCTTCTTACCAAACTGTATGGTTTAATTATTGGATTCATATTCTTCTTTTCCAACAGAGACCCTGTAAGTAGGTGATAAATCCACTGTGGGTTTTAGATAGCTAAAGGCTGAATCCTATCCCCTAAGATAGTTCAGCAACTTGGAGCTGTCCTTGCCAGGTTTTTAAATCTGTCATGAGTTCAACTGTCTCACTGAAAGCAAATCCACCACTTCCACATGTACCCTCCCAAAATGAGGCTTACAATTAAACAAAACAAAATTAGACATAAACAAACTAAAGTTTACATGATTGAAAGCACAATTCACACTAAGAGAAGAAAAAGACAGTACCCTAATCAATTAAAAGCCCATGACGAAAAAAACCCACGAGTTGCCAAAGGCCTCATTGTTGTTGTCCCTTGTGTGACTTCAGGGTCCTTTCCAACATATGTGGCAACCCGAAGGAGGTTATCACGCTGGAGCTATTGTTTGGCATTAAAGCACATTAAAGCATCCCGCAAATAAAGCAAAAATGGCAGTCCATGCATTTGCAAATAAAGTATATCGGGAATGCATTGTTGCTGAAATCCCAAAAGTAAAAAGAAGTGCACATTATGCTCTTGTGTGGACCACTTTAATTGTGGGTTTTGTGTGACATCATGTTCAGGATAACGCTTCATCTCCTTCGTGTGAATAACTCTTAAGGCTAACCTAGGGAGAGCCGTGTGGTGTAATGATCTGGATCATTGGACTATGACTGAACAGGGTTCAAATCCTCACTCAACTATGGAATCCCACTGACTGACTGACCTTGGGCAAGTCACATGCTCTCAGCCTCAGAGTAAGGCAAAAGCAAATCTCTTCTGAACAAATCTTTCCAAGAAAAGATAGGTTACCCTTGTGGTGTTGTTGTTTGCCTTCAAGTCATTTCTGACTTATGGCAACCCTAAGACAACCCTATCACAGGGGTTTCTTGGTAAGTTTATTCAGAAGGGGTTTGCCTTTGCCTTACTCTGAGGCTGAGAGCATGTGACTTGCCCAAGGTCAGTCAGTGGGATTCCATAGTTGAGTGAGGATTTGAACCCTGTTCTCCAGAGTCATAGTCCAATGCTCAGATCATTACACCACACTGGCTCTCCTAGGTTAGCCTTAAGAGTTTATCACACGAAGGAGATCAAGAGTTTATTCCATGAACATGATGTCACACAAAACCCACAATTAAAGTGGTCACAAAGAAGCATTAATGTGCATCTTTTTACTTTTGGGATTTCAGCAACAATGCATTTCCGATATCACTTTATTTGCACAACTGCATGTGACTCGCCATTTTTGCTTTATTTGCGGGATGCTTTAAATGTGCTTTAATGCCAAAAATAGCTCCAGCGTGATAAACTCCTTAGGGTTGCCATATGTTGGAAAGGACCTGAAGTCACACAAGGACAACAACAATGAGGCCTTTGGCAACTAGTGTGGTTTGTTGTGTCATGGGCTTTTAATTGCTTAGGGTACTGTCTTTTTCTTCTATTAGTGTGAATTGTGCTTTCAATCATGTAAACCTTTAGTTTGTTTATGTTCTAATTTTGTTTTGTTTAATTGTAAGCCTCATTTTTGGGAGACAGTGGAAGCTGGTGGATTTGCTTTCAGTGAGACAGTGAACTCATGACAGATTTAAACTGGAAATGGACAGTCCAAGGTGCTGAACCTATTTAGGGGATAGGATTCAGCACTTTAGCTATCTAAAACCCAAAGTGGATTTATCACCCTACTGAACAGTGTCTATGTGGGGAAAAAGAAGAATATGAATCAAATAAATTAAACACATACAGTTTGGTAAGACAGGTCTACTCTGCCATCTGCCGGCCTGAGAGGGAGTTCACCAGGCAGGTCCAGCTCCATCGGGACCAGCCTGAGAGGAAGGAGACTCCGCCCTCCATAACTGCCATCCGCCGGCCTGAGAGGAAGGAGACTCCGCCCTCCAGAACTGCCATCCTCCGGCCTGAGAAGAAGGAGACTCCGCCCTCCAGAACTGCCATCCGCCGGCCTGAGAGGAAGGAGACTCCGCCCTCCAGAACTGCCATCCGCCGGCCTGAGAGGAAGGAGACTCCGCCCTCCAGAACTGCCATCCTCCGGCCTGAGAAGAAGGAGACTCCGCCCTCCAGAACTGCCATCCGCCGGCCTGAGAGGAAGGAGACTCCGCCCTCCAGAACTGCCATCCTCCGGCCTGAGAGGAAGGAGACTCTGCCCTTCATAACAGCCATCTGCCGGCCTGAGAGGGAGTTCACCAGGCAGGTCCAGCTCCATCGGGACCAGCCTGAGAGGAAGGAGACTCCACCCTCCATAACGGCCATCCTCCGGCCTGAGAGGGAATTCACCAGGCACATCCAGCTCCATCAGGGCTAGCCTGGAAGAAGGAAGAGCCCTCCCTCCATTCCATCTGCCTTGGTCCAGGCCTCAGAGGGAGAGAAGAACCACTGGACCTCATCCCCTTTCCCTTCACCATTCCCTTCTCCTTTTGTTTCGTGTCTTTTAGATTGTAAGCCTGAGGGCAGGGAACTGTCTGATTAAAAATAATAATTGTAAGCCGCCCTGAGAGCCATTAGGGCTGAAGGGCGGGATATAAATACCTAAATAAATAAATAAATAAATAAATAAATAAATACTCTGCTGTCCCCCAGAAATATTGAGCACCAAGTCCCATTCTTCATAGTGACTGTGAATGGTGTAAGTTGTAGTTAAACACATCCAGAGGACCATGGGTTGAAGAAGGCTGATTTGTTGCACTTCTTGTTGTGTGCCTTCAAGTCATTTTTGTTTTATCACAACTCTAAGGCAAACCTATCACGGGTTTTTCTTGGCAAGATTTATTGACAGGACTATAGTTTTTTGTGGGGTTTTTGGGCTATGAGGCCGTGTTCTAGAAGAGTTTTTCCCTGTGTATAAGATTTCAGCATTCAGAATAAGGACTGAACCCCTGCATCAGGTAGGCATTCTGTGTGCACAGCTGTGTGCACAGCTCTGGATCCCCATCTTACCTCAGTAGCTAGCAAATCTCCAGGGAGATACTACTAGGACTGTTGGCTGGCTTGTTTGTTGAAGACAATTCAGAGGAGGAGAAAACAAGGCTGCCAGAGGGAGTGAAATGAGGATATGCTCCTATATGGAGCATGCTCTCCTTTCCCTTCCCCTTGCAGCCCAGACAGCAGCTTCTTCCTTACTCCTCTCAGTCACCTTCCCTCTGGCTCCCTGCTGGGGCTTGTGAATTGCTGTGGGGAAAGTTTTCAACAGAGCACATGGGGAGCTAGAAAAGTTTTCTGTACTTAAATGCCTAACAAGATCCTGGCTAATAATAATAATAATAATAATAATAATAATAATAATAATAATATCCAGCTGTACAATTTGCACAAACCATGCCACCTGGCTAGCAATTATTGTGATGCAAGCACTCTCACATCCCACCCCATGTGCAGCATCAAAGCTTCTTGCGCTGACTTTATGCACCCATCGGCACACTGAAAGGCCTGTTTTAATCTACCTACCACTCTTTCCTTTGCCCTGAGGCCTGACCCTTGGTGAACCCCACCCACAACACACCCGTGGCTTGGTTAAGAAAAAGCATTTTCCCTAATCTCCTGGATAAGCTGTGAGATCCAAAAAAGAAACAGACATTTCCCCAGACATTCCCTGCCCTCCCTCACTTCCCAGATGCGCCCCCCAACCCATGGATTTGCTGGCAGCTGTCCAGCCATGGGTCATGTCTTCTGTCCTGGGCTCATCTTAGGTGCATCCCTCTGGGTGTGCTCTAGGGGAGGCAGCCTGCTTTCCCAGCCGCACCAGTTTTGGGGCTTTGAACTGCCGGCTCTCTGCTGCTTCCTATTCAAGGAGGCTGTCTCTACTGGTTTTCTGTGCAGTTAAGAGCCAGGAAGAATGTTAAATGCAGTGACCTCTGACCCTCCCTTGTCTGGCTAAGGGAGGCCAGTCCTCTCCTATTTCTGTGTGTGCATGTGTGTATGTATTTGTGTGTTGGTTGCAGCAAGGGGTGACAATAGCAGCAGGAGGCAAAAGCCACATAATTTCAGCATAGGAGAGATATGAGATATATGTCGCTTAAGACTCTGCATTGAGGTTTGTTGTTGTGGTTGTTGTATGTCTTCAAGTCATTTCCAGTTTATGGCAACCCTATCATGGGCCTTTCTTGGCAAGAGTTATTCAGGGGGGTTTGCCATTGCCTTCCTCTGAGGCTGAGAGAGTATGACTTGCCCAATTTCTCTGTTACCTTCCAGCCTGCAAGGGTTCCCAAGATGATAAAGAAATAAAAACAAATTAAAGTGTGCTGAGATTTATCCTATACAACACTAACCCAGGAGAACCAGCATGACATAATGGTTATTCAAAAGTTGAGCTGGGACTCTTGGAGACCAGGGTTCAAATCTCATGACCAAGAGAAATTGTTGTGTGCCTTCAAGTCATATCTAACTTATGGTGACCCTAAGGCTACTGTCAGGGCAAGACTTGTGGTGGCCCAGGGCAATGGGTCCAGCCTATACGATTGCAGCTGTGCCTTGGCATACTGCTTATGGCTTTGGTAAGCAAAAGCAGTTTAAAGGAAATGGGAGAAGAGTGTGACTTGAGGCAGGCAAAGAGCAGGTAAGAAAGTTCACCATCTCTCCTCTGCATGGCACCTTCTTCCCCTTGTATCTCTGCTCCAAATCCCCACCCCACCCAAGTCAAGTTACTTTGCTTTTCAACAAGCATCCATTGTGCTTCTGTTGTTCCTGCCTTCAACTCTCAAAAGGGTGGCAGAGATTTGGATTATATGGATTCCAGTGCTTGCCCAAGCACTGGTGCTAAGGTTTCAGAAAGTTGGCCAAGATCTGGGTTAGATGGATTCTAGCACTTATCCAAACACTGGTGCTAAGTTCTTTTGAGTGTCTCTTCCACCACATCATTCATCAAATAACCACCCAGGCAACCAGATGTGGGGAGATGATGGTCTCTAGCAGGCTGCAGGCTGCAGCAGCTGGTGATCTCCCAAAGCTGCCAGCCTTGATAGGGATGGGAGGCATCTGTCAGGGAGGCCACCAAGAACTCTCTGCTTTTCCAATTACAAGGCCTCTGCCTTCCTTTGGTGCTGGCGGCTGGAGACGTTACACTCAGCCGCTTCTATCGATTAGACGTTGAGTTTTCCCTTCTTATTAGTGCTGAGAGATGAGCTTTCCCCGAGCCTGGCTGAAGCACCTGCCTCTTTTCTTCCCAACCTCCCTCCTCCTTTTCCCTGACCCCAGACAGTTGACGTACTCCCCCAGCACCCAGAGTAGGAGCAACAGGATTGACAGATAAATTTAGGCTCTCGCTTGGCTGGAACCATAGTGTGTTTTGGGACTGGGAGCAGCAAACCTGCTTGTTACTCTAGCAGTTTCCTGTCAGGGTTGCTAGCCTCGGAGTCTGTCAGAACTCACATTTGCAGAAAGAGCAGGGGTCGGCTTGGCCTCAGCAGGTTTCGTGCAAAAGAAAATACCAGCCGTTTCCTCTGCTTTTGGCTGAGCTTAGCTCCAAGCTTTTCTAGAAAGCTTCCATATGTTTATGGAGCACCTTTTGGGTTCATATCATACAGTTCATAGTAACATAATGTTGTTTCCCATGGAAGATCCAGGCAAGATTGCTGCAGTGCATTCCTTGTGGGCCTGCCCTCCAAGATAATTAAAAAATTACAATTAACACAGAGTATGGCAGCCAGAATTCTTAGTAAGAGTTAGGTATTCAGAATACATAATACCATTTCCAAATGAGTCAGCGTGGTGTATTGGTTGGACAGTCAGGCTCAGACTCCAGGGAATCAGGGCATGAATCCTTGATCAGCCATGCAAACCCACTGGATGACCATGGGCAAGTCACACTCTCTCAGTCTCAGAAGAAAGCAATGGGAAATCTCCTCTAAATACATCTTACCACAAAAACCATAGGATGAAGTTGCTGTAAGTCAGGGTAAACATAAAGGATAGGAGAACTATGATAGTTCTAGAGCTAGGAAATTTACTTTTTTGGACTACCAGAATCCTCTAACCATTGAGGATAACTGCTCCCAAAAGAGGTTCAGCCTTCTGGATCACTCCTTTAAACTTCAGCTGAAAACCCAGAGTGGATTCATTGTACGGCATGGAAACTACCAGCTGCCACTGCTGAAAGCTACACGATTCCTGTTCCACATTTAGCCCAGTGTTGCCTCTATGTTGAGCCTCCCATTCTTCTTCTAAGCCAGGGTCCTCCAGGTCATTTTGGGAACACTCAGTCATTACACCAAGCAGCAGAAGTTAGCTTGCCCTGTGGTCGCCGCTTGCCCCTTCCCCTCTCCTCAGACAGGTTAATGGCTCTTGGCAGACCCTCCTGCTATCTCGCCATGCTCGGTCCTCTGGCTTAGTCTGGGCTGGAATTATTACAGCATAATTAAAAACGCAATTAAGCACTGCCACTTAGCAGAAAAGTCATACAGTTTGGGGATAATTATCTGACAATATAACAAGTTGTGCAACATTAATCAGGCGCTGATCTGCTCCAGCAGCTGTGCCTCTGCCTCTGAGCTGGCTGCCTGATGCTGTTGTTCGGAGAGGTGGGGAGAACCCATCAATCTGGCTTCTGCCAAACCCCTGGTGACAAATAAGGCTGTCTGTAGCCCCAGAGGCTTCACCCAGACCTGGTGGGACCAGGCACTGGTATTCCTACCTAGGCTTTCATATCAACACTACTGCTGGCTTATCTGTCCAGAAGGTATATCCAGGGGTGGCTGTGTTGACCTTACAGCAAAGTACAATAACATTCAAAATCCACAAAACAGTGATACCTTTATTGGGCCTGCCAAAATACACAAATTACATCATGCAAGCTTTCGAAGCTTCACTGGCTTCTTCATCAGGCAAAGGTGTTAAAAATCAACCAGGAAAAAGAAGTGTGAAAATGACGATGGAGTCACAGGCCTGCCTTTTGTCAAAATGTTGTTATAGTTTTTTTCAGTTAAGATGGTACAAAGGGAGGCTATTCCTCTTTTTTCTTGTCCTGGGTGACTTCAACATCTCCCTCACGGCCAGCCATGTTCCATCTGGTGC
>NC_056524.1:265673031-265677026 GCF_019175285.1 Sceloporus undulatus
CATAGTTGAGTGAGGATTTGAACCCTGTTCTCCAGAGTCATAGTCCAGGGCTCAAATGCTACATACAGCATGCTGGATCCTTGTGATTTTCCTACCAAAGGCCTGCCCCACTAAAGAAAAGGAAGTATTTTTCCTTACTAGTAGAAGGAGAGGAACAGAGAGGAAGACACTGTTGCTTCCTTGGGAAAGGAGTTCCACAACTGGGAGGCAGCTACCAACAAGGCCCTTTCTTGTTCCTTCAACAAACATGCGTAAGAGGGTGGTGAGACCAAGAGAATGGCCTCCTCTGAAGGTCTCAAAGCCCAGGAAGGGACTTGTGGAAGAATTGTTCAATTGCTTGAGCCAGATGCAATATAACAGTTTATAGGTCATAACCAGCACACTGAACTATGTCCAAGAACAGAATGGTAGTGAGTGAAGCTGTTATATAACAAAGGAATTGTATTCTTTCTGGAAGTAGGCCTGGTCGACAATGAAATCAATTTGCTCCTTCAAAATCCCTCCTTCAATTTCTGCAGTGAATACATTCTTTAAATACTCTGTGTGCGTGTTTGTGTGTGAGAGAGAGAGATTGCGAAGGAGAGAATGAGAGATTGTTTGGAGAAATTCTCTATTCAGCATGAGATTCTTCCATAGGAACCAGCACCAGGCAATATGCATAGCATTAAAAATGGGGACCCAATTAAATGTTCCATGGGATGCTTCTCTGCCACCAACAACCTGCTCTTACTCTTCAACATATCTCCCTGGTAACCATTCTGGGAATATAATTGAAGGGCAGTCTAAAAATACATGCAATAAGTAAGTAAGTGAGTAAATATATAAATATGAATAAACTTAGTCAAAGACGCAAGCAATAATGGCATTGTTGTGTCCAATGTCTCCTTGCTTCAGTTCACTGGTTGATACTTGCAGGGGCTGAGGAAATTGCCAACGTGACAACATTGCAGCACGTGTTCCTTTTACCAAATATTTCCAAAGAGGCACATGTCATTTTTTAAAAAACATGCTATTGATTTTTCTTGTTATTTTTCTGAACAACATCACACACACACAGACTTATACAAAGAGTTAGAGAGAGAAGACAAGAGAAAAGAAAAAGGAAGGAGAAAATGTGCAAAGGTTCTTAAAATATAATCCTGGGCTAGGCCGGGGACTTGACCCAATTGGGGTGCAATTGTCACCTGAACGTCATATCCAGAGACCCCAAAATGCAGCAAAACAATGAAAATAACTCCCACATACACCACCATCCCAACTAAGACTGCCAGGATGAAAACAGCATGCAAAAAAACTTCCATTTTCAGCTGCACCCTGATCAAAATAGTGATTGGAAGTGATACTTCCGGTCACCTAACTGCATTATTACAGAGGTGCAGGAAGTGCGGATTGCACCAGCTGGCACCTCAGAGGCACCTGGGTCTACTGGCCAGCTGGGAAAACAAGTCGCCTCTCTTCCCAGCCATTGTGGGGTGGCAGCCAGTACCCATTGGTGCGATGGGTGCCTTCCAGGTTTGTTGGCTCTGCTGACCAAGTGGGGAAAGCAAGTCCCCATCCTTTCCTGCCTGGCCAGTAGCTCTGTCAGACCCAGAAAATGCTGTTGAAGACAAGAACTGGGGTATTAAATATTATCTACATCAAGTATCAAATATACTAGGTACGCCATTGCTCTCATCATGTAGGCCAGGAGGCAGCTGAAGAAGGAGGTCCTTGTGGCAGTCCTGAGAAAGTTGGGCAGTTGGGTTACCAGAGTGAGAACTGGAGAGGGCACCCAAATCTTTCATGATTGACTGACGGTGTGTGTGCATGCGTGTGTGTGTGTGTGTTATGTCCCCTCACATCTATGGAATTCTGGGATTTGCAGTTTGTTATTGTTCTTGTGTGCCTTCAAGTTATTCCTAACTTATGGCAACTCTAGGGTGAACCTATCATTGGGTTTTCTTGGCAAGATTTGTTTAGAGGCGATTCACTATTGCCTTTCCTCTGAGACTGAGAGCATGTGACTTGACCATGGTCACCTAGTGGGTTTCAGGGCAGAATAGAAATCAAAGCTTGGTCTCCAGAGTCCAATGCTCAAACCACTAAGGCACACTAGCTCACAATGGTTGTGTAGAAGAGGGGATTTCAGCAAGAGTTGCTTATTCCTTGGCTGCCTCACAAGCAATGCCTGAAGAGATTACCTCTTCTGCTCAACCACTAAAAGGACTGGAGACCTCTCCAGTTTTCACTGAAAACCCTATGGCCTCAGTCCTCTCAGAACTCCTCCAAATACCATCTTTTTTTTTCAGCCATATTCTGGAAATGATGCATCCCTCCCAGTGACCCTTGGACAAATGCATGGAGAGATCTACTTGAAGTTGTAAAATCCATGTTCCCTGACAGACAAAGCAGTACAATTCTCTGACCACTGAATGGTGGATAGCATTTCTGTTTAAAACCCTAAAATTATGTCTTCTTGCTTGAATAAAGACTGGGAGTGCAGAGGGTGAGAGATGCCATGTGTTTGTTTGTCCAAACAAACCTGCATAAACTCTCCATACTTGGCAATGTCTCAGACATTGGCAGCAACAGAAAGTTCAGACAATAGCAGTTACAAAGCCAGCCTGATAGATTTTAATTATCATGAAAAGGCAGCAATTCTTTTAAAATTATTTCATTGATTATTGTAGATTTAGCGCACAGGGTCAGTAGGGACACTTGTGGGATTTCCTGCTTTATTTGGCAGTATAATCTGGCTGGCTTTAGTGAGCATCTTAACTTGAGTGAGTTTGGATGTCCATAGTTGTTTGGCCTCAGGCTGCAAAATGTCTTGGGCCAGCTCTGATCCCATACTTCAGTTCTTTCATCCTTTCATCCTGGCAGCAAAGCAAGATGTTTATCACCATAATGGATTTTTGGATTGGGGAAAAAATTACTGACATGTTGAATTTCAGGATTATTGTTTTTAGCAGAGGTTTCAAAACAACTGTTTTTAATCATAATCACCTTTCCCTGTTCTTCAGTGCATAGCTGTTCCTTGCCTGACCACTTGAAAAAACAAGAAATCGAAATCGTATTTGCAAATAAAATAAATGCAAATTAATTTTGCTCTAGGGTTATCCTGGGTCTTGCAATAGCCATTCTGGGTGGGGGGGAATTACTTGTGTGAGCGGCAAAAAGTGGTCATGCTGATCTGGGGATTCTGGGAACTGTGATCCAAAAAGTAACTTTTCTAAGCTTTCATCATGGGGTGCTGCCTGCCTTGATCTCTCTCTCCCTTTATTCACACTCCATGCTTTAAAGGAACCTGCTTGCTGACCCCAGGTCAGCTGTCTGGGAGGGCTGAGGCTTGGCTAAGCCAGCATCACCCAACTGTTTTCTGTATTTATTTGGCTGGGTCCTCTGTCAGCAAAGGGAGGAAGACACACAATAGCCAGAAAGCCTCAGGGCCTCAGGTGCAAAGAGTCAGCTGCAGGTCACCAGGACCAAAGACTCATCTCTAACCCATGAAAGAGACAAGAAGCCATTGTTCCTCCAGACAAAAAGGTTAAGGGTGCTGAGATGCAGCATCTCTCCTGGGGCTGAGGAGGGGGAAGGCAGCACCGCAGTTTTAGGAATGTCTCTCGACCCCCTAAAACAAGATGAAGAAGATAGCAGTGCAGAAATCTGCCTCCTTTGTTTTTCCATATATTTAATTAACTTTAAAACCTCAAGTCCTTTCTATACTGACAATGACGATGACGATGATTGCAAATGTATTGATTGATTTGATTTATATCCTACCTCTCTTCATTAGTTTTTTCCTCCTGTATGGTTTTAACACCTTGCCTGATGAAGAAGCCAGTGGAGCTTTGAAAGTTTGCAACATATATATTGTGCATTTTGTTTGGTCAAATAAAGGTGTCACTGTTTGGTGCATTGCTGATGTTGTTGGATTCTCTTCCAAAAAGAGACTCCAGTCAGAAATAATAATAATAATAATAATAATAATAATAATAATAATAATAATAATAATA
>NC_056524.1:265677036-265694682 GCF_019175285.1 Sceloporus undulatus
GAGAAACTCTGATGAGAAGAATCCTGGACTGATGAGAATATTCAGAGTTTGGGTCTTATTCTTCGCAAAATATGTACATGGTTGTTTTCAGTAGAAAACTACATTTTCTGTGCAGAAATTAGTATTTTTTGAAATTAATATTTCTGCATTGAAAGATTATTGTCTATGCTGAAAATGCTTTTTTTCTGTACAAACAGCCATGTGCAAATTTTGTGCAGATGCCTCCCAAATGGTGAATAGCCTTTGAAAATGGCATGGTTTTTGAAGACTTTCATGCAGCAGGAAGAAAACTGCTGAAACTACTCATTGCTACCTTCAACGACCCGTCTACTAATGCTGAGCCTTCCCTCCTTAAAAACAGTTCCAGGGTCCCTGGGTACAGCTTTTTTCCCCATGTGGAATAGACCATGTTGCATCTGCCCAGCATAAATTATTAAAGATGAGGAGCCTTTCATGGGGAAAAAAGGTAGCAGCTATAATTCAGCACAATGTAACTGAAGACACACTGTTGAAGTCAAGCTTTTAAAAGTTAAGCATTCAGACCTCTGCTCCTGGATGTATGAATCGGTCAGGTTCAGTTTCTCCTAGCTTAATTTTTTAAAATAGCTTAATTTCCCTCTCAACTATGAAGCAATTTGTGTATTTTGATTTTTTTAAAAAAATTAAAATGAACCAAAACATTGTTGCCCCACTCATTCTTAGGAGAAGCCTGGGCTGCATCTACACTGCAGAATTAATGCAGTTTAACACCACTTTAATGTCAAGGAAATGCAACATGGGACATGCAGTTATAGAAATAAAATATACAATGGCATAGTAAAATGGTTCCACTTATTATATAATTTTATATTATACAAATGGCAAAATCATGGTTTGCTTTTGAGGACTTAAAAATATATATATATATATATTCATTCCATGAATGGTAGAATCCATGGATGCAGAATCTGTGGATACAGAAGGCTGATTGTATGGCATATTTAATAGCTAAGGGCAAAGCTTAGAAGTACAGTTGACCCTCCACATTTGCATCTTTGACTTTTACAGATTTGATTATTTGCAGTTTTGATTAATATATTCTCTCTAGGCATCTCTATGACCTTCAGCGCAACTCTGCCAGAAGCTGACCATAGAGTTGTGCTGCAGATCCTAGATGTTCCTAAAGAAAACAATTCTGTAAACATTTTAGGTTCTACAGCATGATTTTATTATCAGCTTCTGGCAGGTGTTGACTATAGAGTTATCCTGTGGGACCTGGAGATTCCTAGAGAGCTATTCTCTTAGGTAAAATAAATAGTGTTTTTTTATTTGCAGTTTTTCCATATTCACAGGGATCCTTCACCCCTAACCCCAGAAAATGTGGAGGGACCACTGTAATGCATGAAAGATGTTCATCAGTATTCTACCTTGACTACTTAGAGCCTTATCGCATGAGAAAAGAAGGACGAAACAGAGTGGGAGAGTACCAGCTGTCTCTGTGCCTCACCAAATAATATTGTAGCACTTCCATTCTCTTCCTGACGGAGATGATTGTAAAAGCACACCTTTTGTCACACTGGAAAAATCAATTTAACAAAAGGCACACTTTTACGACCATCTCCCTCTGAGTGGGACTAATGATTAACACAGCAACTGATGTTTTATTTGGTGGGGCTACTTTGCCATGAACAGCGGTGTCAAAAAATCCATTCTGTCGTTTAGCGGAGTTTTCCAAAGTGTTGAAACTGCTTTGGTGATAGGGTTTAGCACTGTGGACAGTTCCTTTAACATTCAGACTAGAACCCAGAGCAGATTCACCAGCACCAGTTACCACTGCTGGGAGGGGTGTTGGGTAGACTCTTTCTTGTTGAAGGTCTTCAAGCAAAGGCAGGATGATGCTCTTGCCAAATTTCTTGCATGAGAAATTTGAGGGTGGAATAGTTGGGCTGAGAGACTTGATAATTTTTACTTTATGCACCAGTTATTTTAGGTATCATGCATGTCTCGGTCTTTGAGTTAATAATAGTTCAACCCATGCTGTTCTACCCAAAAAAGTGGGTAGAACATGGCCATTGGACCACATGCCCCCCAAGGGTGCTTTTGTGGCCCTCAATCTCTCAAGACTCACTGGGCCATCCTTTTTCTCCTCAAATTAACTTTTTAATGAGTTAGGGGCCCCGACCTACTATTTAAGCTTTAAAAACAATAACAACCAGTTTTTCCAAAGCACTAGGTTCCCCAGCCATTTCCAAATGAGTATATTGGTTTTTTTAGCAATCCATGTGGCCCCCTGAGAATCAAAGGGGTGGGAAATTAACCCCTGGATCTTCCACAGTTGCCAATAGCTGTCACACACACTCTGTGGCTGGTAATTGTCCTATAGCTGGGGACATGCACTAGGGATTATTATTATTATTATTATTTCTATCTTCCCGCCTCTCCCAATGGATTGAAGCGGGATCACAAGGTTAAAATTACAATTACAGCATTAAAACTACAGTTAAAATAAAAGCATAAAAACATAAGAGCCTAAAAACATTAACAACAATCAATCACAGAGGCAGCTGGTCTCGTTCCATACTAGTGGTTTTCATAGTAGGTCAGGAGGATAAGCGCGGAGGAAGAGCTCTGTCTTTACTGCCTTCTTGAAGGTTTCAAGGGATGTAACAAGGCGGGTCTCCTCTGGGAGTCCATTCCAAAGTCTAGGGGCAGCTATGCTGAATGCCTTTAGGGAAGTAGAGACATGCTTGGATGATGGTATCTCCAAAAAGTTCTTCCCACTTGTTCTAAGAGTGCGGAGCGGATTGTATAGGGAGATGCAATCCCGTAAGTAACCCGGACCCAAGCCATGTAGGGCTTTAAAGGTAATAACCAACACCTTGTATTATGCCCAGAAGCTGATTGGGAGCCAGTGTAGATCTTTCAAAATAGGTGTTATATGGTCAAGTCTCGAAGAGCTAGTGACCAACCTGGCTGCCACATTTTGCACTAGTTGAAGCTTCCGAACTTGATAAAAGGGTAGCCCCATGTAGAGCACATTGCAGAAGTCATGATGAGAGATTACCAGAGCATGCACTACAGCTTCATGGTCCTTTCGGTTGAGGTAGGGTTGCAGTTGGCGTATCAACCAAAGTTGGTACCAAGCACTTCCGGCCGTTGCATCCACTTGAGATGACAAACATTGAGACGGATCCAGAAGTACGCCCAAACTGCGCACTTCATCCTTCAGGGGAAGTGTGACCCCATCTAGGAGTGGTGGACAGATTTCCCTCCCCGGACCTAAGGAACCTATGGCAAGTACCTCCATTTTCTCTGGATTCAGCTTGAGTTTGTTTTTCCTCATCCAGCCTCAAATAATACTCAAAACCAGTAGAGAAAAGGGTAAAACAGGGAAGAGGGGCTTCTCAAGTGCTATGAAAGCCTCACACAGATAATCCTAGACAGCATCTTTGTAGTCCCATGTTTATTATACCTGGAAAATGTACATGAGGTGTTCTTAGGCAGAAAATGGGATTTTGTGCTCAGAGTCTTCTGCACAGAAAACTGTGTTTTCTGTATAGAAAATACCATTTCTGCATAGAAAATGTTTTGTTTTGTTTTTCTGCACAGAAAATTTCATTTTCTGTAGAGAGTACTTGTTTTCTGCACAATTAGTACAGTTTTCTGTACAGAATAAGTCCCAGATTACCAACAGTCTTTGAAGATCTCACAGCTTTCAATGTTGTTCTCACTGCAAGGAGAAAAATTGTTAAATTATTCATTCTTGCCTTACATCCCTAGGTCATACACTGGAGCCCCCCCCCCCCCCCCCCCCGCGTAAATGTATATGTTGATTGCTTGTCTGCCTATCTCTCTGTCCTCCTTCAGACTCACCACTGCCAATGTGTCTTTAATATGCAGATGCCAGAAGTCTTTTGCCATCAGCACTGGCAATGGTAAGCAGCATGCAAATGCATGGCACAACTCTGATCGTATTACAGATAGAACATTGGCCCAAAGGAGAACCTAGTATAGCTTCATACTTCCCAGAATCCCCAGCAACCATGGCCATGGTACCCACAGGATTCTGGGAGCTGCAGTCTCAAACCCATAAACAAACCCCAATTCCAAGCTCTGTTCCAGCCACAGTCTGCCTTTAAAAATATGTTTTACCAGATTTTAATATCGAAATACTTAAATAGCCCCAAACAATAGGCAAACAATAACCACCTGTGACAAAAACAAAAACAGTAAATATCTATGGCATAGTGATTTGAATGTTGGACTATGACTTTGGAGACCAGGGTTCAATTCCCCTTGGCCATGAAACTCACTGGGTGACTTTGTGCAAGTCACATGCTCTCAAACTCTGGGAAAGCCAAACAAATCTTGCAAAAAAAAAAAAACCCATGATAGGTTCACCTTAAGATCACTGTAAGTTGGAAATGACTTGAAGGCAGACGACCACAACACCTTTTCCCTATGTCCACCATCCATTTCAGATTGGCTTTCCACTCTTCACTTGATACAGTAAATTAACTTAGATACAATATTCCTCCTCTCTGAGCTAAACCTATTAAAATTACTATCTTTTGTTATAATACAGAAAAGACTTTCCTTCTATATATGTCAAAATCCATAATTAGAATGTCCTCCTTTTCCTCCTTTACATAGTCTGTAAAAGGTTGCCAGATTTTAAAATAATTTTGTAGACTCTTTTTTGTAGCCTGCCTTTTTTTAAAAAAAGGCATGTACACTGAAACAGTGGAGTGGGGGCCTTAAGCCCCTCTTAAGAGTAAGCTGGGGCGTTGAGCCTGCCCCTAAATGATCTGGCAAAATTGCACCACCAAGACTTCTGCGTAGCTGAGCCTCCTTGCAAATTATCAATCAGAAGTGAATTCAATGATCAGGCCACATGAAGTATTTAGACAGCGGTTGTTGTTTATCCCAAGAATAAAAGAAGCTGACTGTAAACTCTTCTAGCCACACTTACCTGGGAGTGAGTGGTGCTGAACACGTGGAGGGCATATCAAAGTACACACTGTGCTTGTAAGAGACTTCACGTTTAAGACTGTTTCAGGCATAATGGATGGTGAAAATAATTTGCCCTTGTCCTGAAAGTATCTGCCAGTTGGCAAATTATTAACTGCCTGCTAATATTGAGGGGTTCCCCCACCTTAAAAATTGTTCCAGAGTCCCCACTGGAGGGATCTGGGGGGAATAGCCCCCAAACTCCTGAACCCCAAATCCTGAGGTCATATACCAGGTTCTTACTGCAGTTTGTCACTGCAAAGGTGGAATTTAAACACATAGCCATGTTACTCTGGAATGTTAGATTGCAAAAGGGTTTTGTAGCACCTTTGAGACTAAAATAGCAAAACAAGTTGTAGCATAAGCTTTCCTAAATGTGGTCTGCTGGTGCTACAAGATCCCTTTGTCACTGAGGGTGGTCGTGCCTCCTCTCTCTGTGTTGCTGCCCTCCCCTTTCAGCCCCCCTTCCACCGCTGAACCTTCACCTTACATTTATGGCTTTTTTTCCTGCCTGTTATGAAATTCACACAAACACAGCCACACTGCCCATCCCAATCCTCAGCTTTCCCAAGAGCAGGTCCTCCCCACTTCCCCATTTCAGCATCCTCTCATTGACCACACCAGTCCACTAAGATCTTTATGGTTCTGCTTCTAATGGGCTCCTCCAGCTTTATGAGTAACATTAAATAATTCACTTTTTCCAGGTCACACATGATGGCCTCTTTTATGGTCATTTAGAGGGACGAGGCATCAAACTTTTCCTTGGTGGTGCCGGGTGTTTAGAGAAAGGAGATGAATCTCTATTAGTCTGTAGTGAAAGAGAGAAAGCAAAAGAGAGGGGGATAAAGAGACAACTCCACAGGAGTTATAGGGTTGCCAGGTCAGGAATATTCCAGGGTCTAAATCTGAGACTAGGAATAGCACATGCCCATACATACACGATGTTACAATGGCCTTGGTAATTTTACAAGGATAATGTAACAAGGGACATAGCCTGTTGATGTCATTTGGCATGATATTTTATCTATCAACTACTGTTGCTCAAAGTACAGTCTGCCCTATATCCATAGGTTGTTTTTTATTTATAAAAAATGAAAATATTTAAACACCCACACACACATTCCAAAAAGCAAACCTTCATTTTGCCATTTTATATAGGGGACACCATTTCACTTTGCCATTGTATTTAATGGGACTTGAGCATTTATGGATTTTGGTACTCATGGGAGGTCCTGGAATCAAACCACAGCAGATACCAAGGGCTCACTGTTTACTGTTCAAATAAAAAAGAAGACCCAAGATCATGTGGGCAGTTATATATTTATAACTGTTACATGTTCATGATTCACTGGGATTCATGGAGATCCAATCCCCTGTTGATTAAGAAGCAGCTGTCTGATGTTTACACACACACACACACACACAATATGAGTCATCTCTGGCAAAAAGAGGAATAGCAAGAGGGGTCCTTTTTCTGCCTTTTATGCTAGAGATTGCTCATGAGAGGGGCTGGGAAGATGAACCATGATTGTGAAGGAGGCAGATAGGGAGAAGATGACAAAGGTAGGGTTTGGCTTTGGGGGAGATATGGTGTGGCTTCTGGGAGAGAGAAAGGTTGGATTAGATTTTGGATCTAAGAGAGATGGGATAACCAGTCAGAAGGGGAAAGTGTCTTTGTTAAGGGGAGCCTAGTATAATAGAATATTCAAAGTGTCCTACTAAGTTTCAATGAAGCTGCACTTATTATTGTTTTTCAAACCATCGCTGGCTGTCTCTATCAAGTCTGATAAGAAGTAAGGCCAGATATACCCACGACAACAACACAGCCACAGGTCTTTATTTAAAGGGTCAACCTGATGCTCAACTACTCAATCCAAGAAGGAATTAAAGGGGGAACAAGGGCAGACTGAGTGGCAGGATTGCAAGGGTTGGAACTGCAGAGCTACTCTGAGGGAAAGGATCAGTCACAAATATTTATAGTCCCACTAAAGAAGAGTGGCAGACCCTGGGATGCCAGGATAGGCAACCTGAGATCTGGCAACCCACCACAGGCTTCCCTACCATCTGTACTCCTGAGTGATTTCAAGGAACTGTCTGAGAAATTGTAGCACACAGACATTGCCTTGTCATTGAAAAAGATATGATCTGCAGGGATAATTCTCAAGACGGTGTGCCTGTCTGAATACAACACATCATTCAGACCTTGGGGAAGTCACTTTTTGGACTATGGTCCCCAAAAGTCCCCAGACAGCATCTAGTCCAACATCCAGCTTCTTACATTTGCCAGATAGATGTTCATATGGGAAGTCGACAAATAATTTATATTCAGGGAATGCCTGCTGCTGAAGATGACAGATCCATTAAGCTACTATGTCTTATAGTATCTCTTAGACTTTGCATCTCCTATGAGCCATCCAAGCCAACGCCCATCAGCAAATCAGAAATACACACAGAAAATTCAGTTATGTTAATTTCTGCAAATTCTTTCCAGCCAGTGAATCTTGAATGCGCTGCCAATTAGAATCACAAGATTCCAGATTTCAGCTTTGGTTATCACAGTATTTGATTCTTTCTTCTCTCATTCTTTCTTTTTAAAGAATACGAGAGTTACATTCGGAATGACAAGCTTCAGAATCCCGCAGCAAGCATCAGGAAATCCTGTTTTGATGGGTGCTTTTTCTTTTAGGAAAGAGTGGCATGAAGTTGTATTCTTCTACTATTTCAAAATGTATCTTCATTTTAAAAAGTTGCCTTTAAAAAAAATATTGGATAGCCAGTGTAGTCTAGCAATTAAACTAGACTGGGGAGATCCAATGAAGGTTCCCCACTGAGCCACTTCAGTCCAATGATCTGCTCTGCTTACCCACCAAACTCTAATGATCCTGAGACAATTTATCAGCCTGAATGTGGTTCCCAACCCACATCCAATTTTCGCATGGCCTATACCTACTCCTGCCAAAAACTCATCTCTTTGGCAGGAGGTCCTGGTACAACTGACCACCAGGTTCAAGTTCTATTCTTGTGTGGCTGGCTGAATAGTACATAGTCTAGAATTATGATTTCTAGTCTCTTGTCCTCCAGATGTTTTGGACTTCAGCTCCCAAAATCCTGACTGTTGCACAAGTTGGCTGGGACTTCTGAGATATGAAGTCCAAACCACCTAGAAGACCAATGTTTGAGCGAGCACTAGAGTGAGTGATTTATTTTGGAGTGGCCAAACTGGATCTGCTTCTCTGCATGAAAAGGGCAGGGCCATCCAGTGGAGTCATGGAGGTTAGTGTCATCCAGTGTGGGTCCTGGAAAGGGCTGTGCAAGGGATGATGATGGTATCAATCAATTTTGGTATTGGTATAAATAGAGGTGTCAATAGAGCGGGGAGGCAAGTCTAATGGATCTAACCTAGTCTGGGAAGGCCTGCTGGAAGAGATCAGTCTTAATAGCCTTTTTAAAGGCTTCCAAGGTGGTAATATGGCTGATCTCATTTGGCAGGTCATTCCAGAGCCTGGGAGCAGCTGATGAGAAGGTCCTCTGGGTCACCGCTGAAAGTCTGGACGCCGCCATGCCCCCCCCATGCCACCGGGGAGGCGGCCGGAGGACTTGCCCCAAAGCCGCTCTGGCGGCACACCTGCGGAGGGTGGAGGCCGGTGAGAGCAGCCTACTTAAGCCGGCTCGCCGGCACCCGAAGGAGGATGCCACCACGCCCCGCCCCCATGCCACCGGGGAGGCGGCCGGAGGACTTGCCCCAAAGCCGCTCTGGCGGCGCACCTGCGGAGGGAGGAGGCCAGTGAGAGCAGCCTACTTAAGCCGTCTCGCCGGCACCCGAAGGAGGACACCGCCACGCCCCCCCATGCCACCAGGGAGGCGGCCGGAGGACTTGCCCCCACTGCCGCTGCTGTAAGCGCGGCTGAAAGAACTGTGGTTTGTGCCCTGATACCATCTGGGCAGTTTTTTGGGGTTTTTTGTATTTGTGGTAACCCTGGGGGTTGGAGGGTTAATGTTGTTTGGATATCGCTATTGTTGTTATGTAATATTGGCTGTTTTGTGATATGCATTGATATTATATTGATAACTGTATTGTTGCCTATGTATTGAGATGTATTGCTATTGATATTATGATTTATTTGAATATGTAGTGTTATGTTATTGTTATGCAAATTGTTGTAAACCGCCTTGATTAATTTGTTTTAGAAGGGCGGTATACAAATAAACCTTATTATTAAGTTGTAGCAAATTCTTCCCAGAGGACCAAAGTGTGCAGGGAGGATTATATGGAAGTAGGCGCTCCCACAAGTACTTCACTAAGAACCAGAGTGGTGTAGTGGTTTGAACATTAGACTATAACTTTGGAGATCAGGATTCTATTCCTCACATGAGCATAAAAACCCACTGCATGATCCTGGGCACGTCACACTCTCTCAGCCGCAGTGGATGGCAATGGCAAACCCCCTCTGAAGAATCTTGCCAAGAAACTCCTGTGATAAGTTTGCCTTCAGGTCGCAGTAAGTCAAAAATTACTTGAAGGCACACAGCAGCAGCAACAACAACAATGTACCTCATTGCATGCCTAAATTTGACAGATTTTGACAAGTCGGGGGAGGGGGGGTATTTGACAGCCTCATTGCATTTGCCTAGAGCATCATCAGCTGCTTCCCAGCAACAATTTCTCAATATATACACACCAGACACAGCCACATCGGCATGGCAACTGGCACATTTTTATTAGTAGTATTATTCCAGTGTATTTACCTACATAAGGCTAAGAGCATTATGGAGAAATTTGTGAGACTGGATTCACTTTCAGCTCTTGCCTACACCTGCAGTGAATGCATACCAAAGAGACCAAAGAAAAAAAGCCTGTCAACTGCCACCAGATTAACTCATATCCCACTGTTTAAGTTGGGTTTCCCCTTATTTCTGTAACTCAAGAGCCAGCTGGAAAATTGCCAACCTGTGGCTAAAAGGAGCCTATTTGGGCCCTGACTGCACAGTCAAATAAAGTACCCTCCCTGCACATTCTCTTGTTGGGAAGCTTGGATGATGCAGAGCCCAATCTCTGACTCTGGTGCGAACAGTCCAGATGACATCTAGGCCATTCAGTGCCAAACCCGGGGTTTACCTCTCTTATTGCAAAACTCCCTGTTTGCTTTGGATCTTGAAAGATCTGGAACCCTCTGTTCCAATGCTGGGAGGCTGTTCACACACACTGTGCCACCTGCCATGGCTCCACCACAGCAAGTCTCTCACCTCTGAGGTCAGACCAAGGTGTCCAGTCTCAGTCTCATGACTTGGCACCTTGTTGTGATCTCAGAGTGAAGTGACCAATTATACCATTGGCTGCTCTGGGTGGCACAGTGAATGTGCATGTGAACACCTGCCCAGCATTGGAATGGAGGGTTCTGGATCTTCCAGGAAGATCCAGAGCAACCAGGGAGTTTTTAAAAATCTGTAATTTGCACACCCATCTCACTGTGCCGCCTTGCACAGTGACTGCTTCACTGTCAGCCCCTGCTTTCTCTTGGTGTGGCTACCATGCCAAATTGGCATCCTGGAATATGCCTCAACCAAAACTTGGAAACGTTCCTTCTTTCCTTTGATTCCAACTAACAGAAACCTCAGCATGGACATTGGCACTCTCTGGGTGTGCACACGTGTGTATGATTTCCCTTGCTGTGATTCAAGTATGAATCAAAAGGGTTAATCTTTTCCCATCCAGAATAATCTGCACTCTCCCCCCTCCCTCATCCCCTGCACGACAATTAGGCTTTTTAAAAAGGGATTCCATTCAATACCAATAGATGCTTTTATTAGAGTCTAGTTGTTGCACAAGGGTGAGGATGAGGAAGATTTGGAGACAGTGCTGGTTCTCAGTGGCTGTGTATATCTTAAAAATTTAGATATTTTCCTGGCCAATGTGCAAAGAACAGCTCAGTTCTTTACATGACTATTCAGGATGGAGTACACCCCAGTGCACCAAACTTTTGGCAAGCCAAACACAGCTCTAGCCATGTCTTCTGTAGGTCTTCTCAAGAGTAAGCCTGACTGTAACATCTTCCTGGGCTGTAAAGTAGCATTCCTTTTCCTTATGAGAGCTTTCCAGGCTGCAAGCCAAAGAATGGTGCATGTGATGCATATTTCAACAACAGAAAACCAATGCAGTGTAGTGGTTTAAGCACTGGACTACAGTTCTGGAGATCAGGGTTCAAATCCCTGCTTGACCATGAAAACTGATTAGGTGACCTTGGACAAGATGAAGGCAAATGCAACCCTGTGATAGAATTGCCTTAGGGTTACTCTTATTTGAAATCGACTTAAAGGCACACAACAAATTTCAATGATCCAACTCAAAGATTACCAGGGCATGTATGCTATTGTTGTTATCATCAAGTTGGCTTTTACTTATAGCAAGCCTGTGAATGAGAGACCTCCAAAAGACCTTGCTGGTATTCTGTATCACAGCTATGGAATTATCTCGTCGACTGCAATTTGACCCATACGCTCATGCCAAATTGACTTTAAGAGAGAATCCAGACTTGAAAGTTGGTAATGAACCATTTTTATGGAAGGTATGAACTGACAATGGGAATGTTACCTTAAATCAGATACTTGGTGTTGATGATGAGTTTTGGGGCTTTTCCATTTTATAAGAGCAGTTTAAACTACTACTATAAGCTGAATGGCAATATCTACAACTGAAACATTTGTTATAATCCAGATTTGGCCTCTCATCTTTAAGTGCATCCAATGCTCACTTAAGAACAGACACTAATTGAGGCCAACCAAATATCCAAAAGGATCTCATACACACACACATACAATGCACTCACACCATACACAGGTGCACTATACATGGCTTTCAGCTTACGCTGAATGGTGCAACACCCAAGCCCTATTATATTCAATGGGACTTGAGCATACACAGGGTGTGTATGTCTGGAACAGATCCCCCATGTAAGGCAAAAGTCCACTGTATATTCTGTTAACAATAAGTAAATAAGACATGAGAGGTTTTCAGCAAGAATAGAACAAACAATTGGAATATCCAGTTCTGACTAATCAATTTAAACATCTATAAACAGTTTTGATGTAGATCTCTGGCTAAATCCTATATGGCAAACTTTGCTGTTTCAGAGAAATTGGTCACCACAATGCCTATTCAAGAAAGGTCTTCCTAAATCAGCAAATTGTTGGAGATGCAGTATTGCTAATGCTTCCTTAACATATGATTTGGAGTTGTTCCATACTAGCTGCATTTTGAAAATATATAATCACAAACTTCCTCGGAATGTGGTGGAGTTGCCTTATTTGGAGGTCTTTAAGCAGAGGCTGGATGGCCATTTGTCAGGGATGCTTTGATTGTGAGTTCCTGCCTGGCAGGAGGTTGGACTGCATGGTCCTTATAGTCTTTTCCAACTCGATGATTCTATGATTCTATGAAGTAAATTTGGTTTTGGAAAGTTCCTTGATAATCAGGGAATGTGCATGTTCATATCTATTTCTTGAAAATAAAGAAATGGCCAATGGAAGTGGATTTTTCATGCCCTTTTAACTACTAAAAGACTGATACTTCATTACTAGAAGGATAAATTTCTCCACCTTTGATACAATGGATTAAAAAAAATCTAACAAATCCACCCTACTGTATCGTAGGATGCTCCAGGTGGGAAGTATAGGTCATTGTTTGCAGAGGGCTTCAGGGGAAAACAACAATCTGGAAGAACATAGAAAGGGCCTGGAGAGATACCTGTGGTCCATGGGTTACATTTTCATCACCCCTGATTTAAACAGAAATATAATACACAGCAAGAGCCATAGTGGTTTGAGTGTTGGACTAGAAGTTTTGAGACAAGGGTTCGATTCCCACTTGGCTATGAAACCTGTTGGGTAACCTTGGGCAAGTCACATGCTCTCAGCCTCAGGGAAATGCAATGGCAAACCTCCTCTGAACAAATCTGTCCAAGAAAACCCCGTGATAAGTTCACCTTAAGGTCACCATAAGTCAAGAACAAGTTGAACAACAACAAATTGCCTCTCTTGTCTTGGAATCTACATGGCCCTAATAGGCCTCTGAGAGAGTCTATTGCTGATCTAGTAAGAGATCCAAGAGAACTTTCAGATACAGAGCTGTGGCTTCTTGGGTTGAATACTAAAGAAAATTTGCTCATCTCTGTTGAACTTGGATTTTTCCCCCTCCCATCACTCTTCCTCTGATTTCCTAATGCTTAGCCACACATCTGATCGCTTCCTGTGAAAGATAGTAAAGAGAGTACCTTCATAGTAGTCAAACATTCAAGAAAGAGTGAGTGATGGACAGGAGCCAAAAACGTGGCTGCAAATAAAAGAAACTTGCAGGAGACCCTCATCCACAATGGGAAACCACAGTTTCCAAAGGAAAAGACCCTTTGGTACTCAGCAACCCACCAAGGAGATTTTTAAGTGGCTTATCTAAGGACATCCACTCACAACAGAGGCTTCAGTCTGCTTTCACAATTCCAGCTGTCTAAAGTAATTGAAAAACCTACACTGTATTACACTGGATGGTGTGGGGAGGTGGGCGGAGAGGGAATTTCTTTTTGAGCCTAGAAAAGTTAGTTTCTTTGGACTGTAACTCCCAGAATCCCATAGCCAGCATTCCTTAATTTATACAGTTTCCCTGCTGGTTACATCTTCTTCCCGCCGATCACACTCTTGTAAGCAATTTTTGAACCATCAATTGCATCATACAATTCAAACTGAGAGAATCTAACAAAGAACTGTATCCTGCATGCTACTCTGGGAAGTTCAAGTTGAGTCAGTATGCTTTAAAAGGTGGGCCAGAATTTTATCCCATTCCTAGCAACACATATGTGCATGCATGCATGCATGCACACACAAAATACTGTTTTTACCAAATGTGGATTTCAGGTTCCTGCATTAAGGAGATGGAGTATAATTTTACACTCCCAAAGTTCTGTGACCCTTGTCCAACATTGGGCAACTGAAGGTGCAAACAAATGTGGCAGGCAGAATTGCAATGCTCAGTGTACATCTGCATGCACAAAGCAGAATGGCACCATGTGTGTAATAGCACACAATTCTGTTTCCACAACCTTCAGCTGAATATAGACTTCTGCAATAGACAAAAATGCAACTGCTTCTGTATGGGAATTCATACAAGTGTTAAGTCACTAACAGTATGCCAGCTGGGCTTAAAAGGGGGAATATTTGCTTTGCCTCTGTACAACAGGGATCTCCATATCCCTAACACACATGCTAAGAGAGAAACGGTTGTTGAAAAGAGTGGGTTTCTTAAGCATCTAATTCATTTAGCTCAGCCAGGGCCAGGAGGATGACTGAACAGCCCATCAGAGGTCTGGACCTCTTGGAGAAGCATGTGTGTTGCCAGCACAATGCACCTTTATGTTCACCAGAGAAAGAAATAGCCTGCCTGGTCTAATTACACAGGACATCAGCAACTACCACAGGCCAGGGAGGAAGAAAGATAAGGATAAACTGATTCCCATGCAATATATATTTGGAAGGAAAAAGGGAGCCTGCCGACTATGCAGCACAGAGTAGGGTTGCCAGGCATTCTTTATTATAAGAGATGTGTTTTGTTTGATGTCCAGAAAGCTTCTCCCTTATAGGACTGGCACAGGTCCTTTATTATAAGGGATGTCCCCTTTTAGAGGGTTCAAATGTTTTTCCTTTTATAGAGACTGAACACAATGCCAATCTCATATTTGGGGGGTGGTCCCTTCAGACAGGACAGAAATATGTGTACCTTGTAATTTAGGAATGCACCTTGTTGTTGTTGTTGTTGTTATGTATCTTCAAGTTGTTTCTGACTTATGGCAACCCTAATCCAAATGTATCATGGGTTTTTTTTCTGGCAAGACTTGTTCAGAGGAGGTTTGCCATTGCCTTCCCCTGAGGCCAAGAGAGTGTGACTTGCCCAAGGTCACCCAGTGGGTTTCATGGCTGAGCTAGGAATCAAACTCTGATCTCCAGAGTCTTAGTCCAACAGTCAAACCACTACACCATACTGGAATGATATATTAATTTTACAAGTTAAAGCATGGCCAAGCTAACTGAAATCAACACTTTCATTTAGTAGCTAGGGAGAACACAAACATGCTAATAATGAGTCTTGGATTGTCAACCCTGAATGTCATGAATTTTGACTGCCCCTCCTTGCTAGTTTAAAAACCTGGTAATATTAGAAGGGACTGGTCTCCCCATAAGAAGACTACATTTCTCCATGGCAGGGTTGGGACTCACAAAGGTCACAGCTATGCAAGCTGGTGGCTTCTACGTTGCTGGGATAGTGACTTGACAATGACTTTTAGTTCATACTTTTAAGTTGGTACCCAAAGCTCTGATTCCCAAATCTCTCGGCCTGGGATAGCTGCTTGGAAATTTGAATTAAAAACAGAAGCAGATTCATTGTGTCAGTGAAAATGTGCCACTGAAAATCAGCTGCCAAAAACAAATTTCTCTAGCTCCAAATGCAGTCTTGAAATAGGATTCCATGGGTAGTACTTTTAATGAATTAAAAACTTCAAATAAAAGACTGTTATTTGTAAAACAATAAACTTGGATGCCCTATTTCAAGACTGTATTTAGCGCTGGATGAACTGGTCTGTTTCTGGCCCATGCAAATGTTCACCATAGACCTGCTCTGTCCTGTTTTTCACATTAATCAGTTCTTCCATTCCTATTTTTTAAAATAAATAAATAAATAAATAAAAATAAATGCATATTAAAATTTCTAAAAACTCATCTTTAAATATGTATTTAAATGTGTATGACATTATGCATGTATAAAATTAGGTCTGGTATGGAAAAAGTAGATATGGAGAAGTTTTTCTCCCAACCTAAACACATTTAATAAAGCTGAATGGTGGTGTGGCCACTAACTTGGTTTTAAAGGGGACTGAAATTCATTAAATTCATGAAAAAGAAAGATATTGCTGGTTGCTAATCATGGTGGCACTATATTGCCTCTGGGGTTGCCAGAGTGAAAACAGGAGCTGGCGCTTGTACCCCTAATGGTTGTGTGGAAAAGGTGATTTCACCAGGTGCTGTCCAAAACCATACAAGAAGCAACGCCTGCTGAAATTCTTTCTTCTCAACTATCATTTGAGGTACACATAGGTCAACTAGTCACAGGAGTTTATCAGACAAAGGAAATTGGAAGTATAATCCAATGGCAATCTGAACGCAATCATGGGGTTTAACGTTATTGCGTGATAACCCACTACACGCAAATTCGGGCAATGGGAAGTCAGACCGAATGCAATTATATGGTTTCATGTTATTGCATGATAGACTGCCACACACAAATTCGGGCAATGGCATGCTATTTTTGAGCAATGGGAAGCCAGTTCGAACGCAATATGCATTCACGTAATTGCGCTAAACTAGTGACTTTAAGTGAATGTGTTCTGGCCCCACTTTCTTTTCATTCGAATTTAAGAGAAATTCCTCCCTTTTGATAAACTCCTCAGTCTTTCTCACCATGGGGAAGGGTGAAAATACGTTTTATATTTGTTAAAATTATAGTAGTAATCGCCAAATCAGACCTGCATATGTACATTTAGGCTAGGGGTGGGTAAAGTGCGGTCCCAGAGCCCTGTTGTTGTTGTTGTTGTTGTTGTTGTTGTGTGCCTTTAAGTTATTTCTGACTTACGGTGACCCTAAGGCAAACCTATAAAGGGGGTTTAGTTGGCAAGATTTGTTCAGATGGGGTTTGCCCTTGCCTTCCTCTGAGGCTGAGAGAGAGTGACTTGCCCAAGGTCAGCTAGTGGGTTTCCATGACTGACCTGAATCCTTGCCTCCCAATGTTACAGTCCAAGACTCAAACCACTCCCTAGGGATCAATTTTTATGGCAAAAATGTTCCATAATGACCTCTGAGGTCTGTGGAAGCCTTCCAAGGTGCCGAGGGGTGAGAAACATTTTGCAGTTTTTTCAAAACAAAGTTTTGCCCCCAAGTTCCTCCAAGGTGTGAGTGGCATATGCCCAAGAGAGGCCTTTCTTGGAATAGGAAATAAACAGGAAGTGGCTTCTGTTGTTGTGTGCCTTCCAGTCATTTCCAATGTTTGGCGACCCTGAAGTGAACATATCATGGGGTTTTCTTGGCAAGATTGTTTAGAGGAGGTTTGCCCTTGCCTTCCCCTGAGGCTGAGAGCATGTGACTTGCCCAAGGTCAGCCATTAGGTTTCGATGGACATCCTGGGAATTGAATCCTGGTCTCCAGTGTTGTATTCCAAGTCACAAACCACTACACCATGAGTGAAATCTACAAACGCTATGTTGTTAAAAATGTCCCAGAGAGGCCCAAAAACATCATGAAAATGCCCACCCCATGTTCCCTAGAAAACGTTTTGGATGTATTTGGAAGGAATATATATATATATATATATATATATATATATATATATTCCAGGAGTGGATGTAAAGGGGTCTGAAGCCCTCCAATGTCTGGGGGAGGGAGCGCTAATACATCCCCATAGACTTCCACAGTTGCCCACCCGATTTAGGCATCCATCGTATGCATATTTTAAGCACAGTTTTTTGTATTTTTTCCTGATAATGCATTAACTAATTTTCATAGTGTTGCATCAGTCGCTGCCTTACCTCAAAAAGAAAACAATGTGGCAAACATATGGCATGACAT
>NC_056524.1:265699682-265715868 GCF_019175285.1 Sceloporus undulatus
CTTGTAGAAATTGTTTATCAGTCTTCAGATATAGGATTTTGCAGTTATTCCTTGTTACAGCATTCCCTGTGGAATTTGTCCTGTGGAATTTATTTATCAGTCTTTGATATATATAGAATTGTGGTGATTTTTCTCTAGTGGTGATTTCTCTGTGGAACTTTGCATTCATCAACGAACAACACAAATGATTTGAAAACATAGTGGTGATTTTCCCCCCCATCTCTTTATATATGGAACTTTTTAACATAGGTTTGTTGCATATTTTCATTGTTATATTAGTTTCTAGTTGCATTGTGGATATATTATTTGTTGTATAAACATCTCTATACTATATGGCATTTCTCATGGATAGTTCATGTTATGAAATTGTTTGTTACTGATGACATGGCTATTCCCTATGATGTGACTACGTACTGTCAGGGAAGAAAGAACAAGAGCTGCATCAGGGATTTACGAGAGCATCAAAAATTACATTTTGGTCCAAATTCACAGAGGCATCCTAGTAGGACCATCAGTGTCTGGGCCAGCTGGTGGGTTCTGGGAGCTGTAGTCCAAGAAAGTAACTTTTCCAAGTGATGGGTTCTGTTGTCCCTTGGTGTCATTCCCTGTGAATTCTTTTTTATGCTCATTTGAGTGTTATTTGAGCCAGAGGAGGCTTTCACATAGGGGAAAATCAGGGGATTAAATAGGCATTTTCCCGGGAAAGTCATGTGATCATGGCAAAGATTTTCACACACATTGTGATCTGAGAGGATTTATCCCAGGAAGAACCAGGAATGCTCCAGCAACAAACCATTCAGAGGGAAATCCTGTGAATAGTTTGTTGCTGAAGCATTCCTGGTTCTTCCCAGGATAAGTCTTCTTAGATTGTGGCATCTGAAAATCTTTGCTGCAATTGCTCAACTTTCCTGAGAAAATGCCTTTTTAATCCCCTGATTTTCCCAGAGACAGAGAAAAGCCAAAACCATGCCATCTCTATTGTAACATAAGAACAGGGCCTCCCTGAAGTTATTCTTAGGCCTGCAGGGATGATAGAAGGATGCTGGCTGATCAGTGCAGACAGTCTTCGAGGCGTAGATCACTTGGATGGTTGCTTGTGTCCTTCCCACAGAGGGAGCCAAAGTGGAAGGAAGAATCTGGAGACAGTGGCTTCTTCAAGGAGGGGAATGGCTTTATCACTTGACTTGCAGCCTGTGCAGTTATTAGTGGTGCTTCTTGCTGGGCAGCCTTCCTTATCATTCATGTTTCAGGAGAGGAGAGCTGAAAAATGGAATAGGCCTTGTACTGGAACACAGAGAAATATCCGGAATGGCTCAAGCTCACCACAGGCCTGGCCTTCTTTCACTCTCTTCTAGCCATATGCCCAGACATATAGCAGCAAAATGAAGGCATTACTCCCCAAATAAGAATTCTCCCCTGTCCTTCAGTTCTGAAATGTGTTCATGGTAGACAATGAGAAAATTAAAAATCCCATACCTCAGATCAAATATTGATCACAATGAAGACTTTAGTCAATAAATTAGAAGAAGACTAGGCTTGGGAAGGGCAGTTATGAAAGAACTGGACAAGATGCTAAAGTATAAAGATCAAACTCTAACATTAAAGTGAGGATCATCCAAGCCATCGTATTTTCCATCACCACGTACAGATGTGAAAACTGGATTGTGAAGAAAGCTGATAGAAGAAAAATCAACTCATTTGAGATATGATGCTGGAGAAGAGTAGCGAGGACCCCATGGACAAGGAGACCTAGTGACCCTGAATCGAGTAATTCTCAGATAGATGCCAATTTAGCTATACTGAGGCAAAAGCTTTGTAGTCCCCAATGGCCAGTAATTTGCCTCTTGGCAAGTTGAATATGAGTCAACAGTGCGATGCAGCAGCTAAAAAGGCCAATGTGATTTTAGGCTGCATCAATAGAAGTACAGTGTCTAGATCAAGGGATGTAATATGCCACTCTATTCTGCTTTGGTCAGGCCTTACCTGGAATACTGTGTTCAGTTCTGGGCACCACAATTCAAAAAGGATGTTGGCAAGCTGGAGTATGTCCAGAGGAGGGCCACCAAAATGGTGAAGGGTCTGGAAAAACCATGCCTTATGAGGAAAGGCTTAGGGAGCTGGGTATGTTTAGCCTGGAGAAGAGATGGTTAAGAGGTGATATGATAGCCCCATTTAAGGATTTGAAGGGATGTCACATACTGAGGAGGGAGCAAGCTTGTTTTCTGCTGCTTCAGAGACCAGGACACAGAACAATGGATGCAAGCTCCAGGAAAAGAGATTCCTCCTCAACATTAGGAGGAACCTCCTGACAGTGAGAACTGTTTGACACTGTATCACACTCCCTCAGAGTGTAGTGGAGTCTCCTTTGGAGGTCTTTAAACAGAGGCTGGATGGCTATCTGTCGGGGGTGATTTGATTGTGATTTCCTGCATGGCAGGGGATTGGGCTGGCCTTTGGGATCTCTTCCAACTCTATGATTCTGTGATTCTAACTAAAGCCAGAGCCCAACAGGTGACCAGTCCTAGATACATGTTCCATACCACCTTCTTTAGCATGGAAAAAAGTTGTGTCTGCCAGGCACACCTTGGAGCCAGGGGAAGAAGGCGGCAAAAATTCACAGAGCCCGAGTGGTGCCACAGTTCTTTTGCATGCGCCCGCATATCTGCTTCCCTGTAATAATCAAGACTCGGCATCAACACAATTGTGGCTTGCCGAGTGAGCAAACGCTTTCTTTCAAAGCCTGCCAGGCAGCCAAAGCTTTTGAAGTGGTGAAGGTTTGCAAGCAAGGAGAAGAGATAAAAACAATGCCAACCTGCCAGTCAGCAAAAGGAGGAAAATAATGCAGATGGGGTGGGGAACCTCCATGCAAATGGAGGCGAGTACATGGAAAGGGAGAGGGGAAAAAGCTGACTGGAGCAGGGCTCTTTCTCAATAGGTATGAAAGAAGGACATGTAGGTTTGCCATTTAACGGAAGAATCAGTTGGGCATAGGAGAGCTAGTAGGTTAGACACCTTATCTGTCAGCTAAATTGTCATGTATCTGAGAAATTCACATTTTCTTCCAGAGTCTGGAAGTAACTAGGGACAAGTAATGCCATTACATGTAACTCATTACTTTTTGGGTAATCAGTATTTAATCACACTCCAAAGGTGACTCAATGAGTAAGTGTACAGTCAGCCCTCCACATCTGTAGCTTTGACTTTTACCAATTTGGTTATTTGTTGATGTAATTGATATGTTCTCTCTTGGAATCGCTAGGTCCTCCAACATGACTCTGTTGGAAGTTGCCATAGAGTCACAATGGAGGACCTAGAGATTCCTAGAGAAAACACTTCTCTAAGCATTTGTAGGTCCTCCACAGGAATTCAATGGTCAACGTCCAGCTGATGTTGACCATAGGGTTGTGCTGAAAGACTTAGAGATTTCTGTCTCTCAGGTTTAAAAAAACCAGTGGCTTTTTATCTGCAGTTTTCCACTTTCATAGGGCCCTGTGCCCCTAGCCCTAGTGAATGTGGAGGGCCCACTGGAATTTCTTTGCTGGCTGTAGTTATTTTCAAAAGTTATTTTGAGAGGGTGTTATAAGAGAGTGTTTTGACCAGAATGTTTGAGTTTTATGAACCTTAAACATTTTTTTAAAAAAGAAAAATGCAGATAACCAAAGAAAAATAACAGAAAAAATGAGAAGTGGAACAACCAATAAAGCAAATGATCTTTTGGACACTGCAATAAGTAGTGGTAATGGGTTCATATTCAAATACTGCAATACATACGGAAAGAAATGAGTTTTAAACAATGGGACAACAAAGCTGCTTGGAATTGTAGTCTAAATTTTCAATGACCTGTCCAAGGTTCTGAAGCGTTAGGGGAAAACCTTTAAAGTTGGGACTAAATGCCTGAGTGGATTCACTGTCCAAGTGATTCACTGTCCAGCCACCACTGATTCTAAAGCTTTGCCTTCTTTGCTGTTAAATTAGGTGTGGATCTTTTGCAGCGGGCACTTTTAGGGGTCGTTCCCACTTACCTATAAAGCGGGTCATGATCCGAATTTAGGGTGCATCGTTCCCACAGAAGCCCGAATTAAATCTCCCTTACCCCTCATTCGTTCCCACCGCGTTTTGAATCAGAATCGAATTAAAATGTTTAAACCGGATTATCAGCCTATAATTCGGTTTAAAATAATAGCAGTTTATAACGCGGGTTATTTTTGAAAGCAGGGTACAATTCGCTGAATCCAAATGGGAACGAAAGGGTGTCTGATTCGGGAACCTGGAGATGGGAGGAGCAGCGCTCAAGGGGCTGGCCTGGGGGTGTCACCCTCTTTCTGCATCGCCAGCGCCATTTTCTTCCATTCACATAGACTTTCCCCCCGTGGACTGCAACCTCCCCTCTGCTCCTCATTCATAGACCGATGTGCGAGGAGAGCCATTGAACACCATTTTAAACTATTATTTTTTTCTTTTTTCACCTCTGCCTGAGCAGCAGATGGGCTTTGCAGTATATGCCTTCTTGATCGTCCCCCAGACAGCTCATGGAGCAATGGGGGAGGCAAAGCGATTTGGGAAAGGAGGCTCCTTCCAGAGGGACTATGGGATGGGCTTTGGAGGACATGCCTGCTTGATCGCCTTCTAAACAGCCCAGGGAGCAATGGGGGAGGCAAAGCGATTTCGGGGAAAGGAGATCCTGGACATCCAGGGATCGGGGGGGGGGGGGTCGAGCCTTATCTTCTCTCTTCCCCAAAGATTCTCTCCCCATTAATGAAGCCCACTGCCTTCTCCTCCTTGATCTGATTTGCCAAGCCTCCTTCTAGTCTGGGGAGACACAACAGAAGAGCCTTGGATGCAGCCAATTTTCATTGGCTGCCCTAAAAATAATAAAAAAACCCAAGACTTGTGACATCTGAAGCCTACGCACTTGATTGACAGCTTGTGGACACAAATGGGAACGGGGAGCAAGTTAATCCACTTTAAAACAAAGCGATTTAAAATAAATGGGAACGAAAACAGGGTCTAAATGAGTCGAGGTAATTTGCCCCTTTTGGTAATGGAAATGATGGAAAAAAAATTGAATTATTCCCAGAACATAATCCGAATCAGAATTACGACAATATAATCCATTTTATCTGCCAAGTGGGAACACCCCCTTAAAAGAACAAGCCTCCATTAGAACAATATAGGATTGCTCTTAACTCTTTAAATGATTCCGTAGAAATGGTTGATTCAGAATTGGCCATCAGTCAGTATCATCTGCAAATAATAATAATAATAATAATAATTTTAAAAATCACTTGTTTCATCTTAGGGGAAATAGTTTTTTTTTTTTTTTTTTGTCAGACTGGTGTGTGTTTGTGTTTTGTTTTTTAATTAGAATTTGGGAAGTTTCTGAAGTGATGAAACTGATATACTACATCATGTAGATTTATAGAAAGACCACCAAGCATCCTTATAATTGTTATTTTAGCTATTTATTTATGATTTATATCCTGCCTTTCTCCTGATAAGGGGTCCAACGGGCACATTGTGGAGCGACAGATTTCTTGAAAATGTTCATCTTTATTCTTTGTTTAATTAATTTCAGTTAGTACTCTAGTGATATTTTGCCATGTAACTATTAAAAAATAATAATAAAGAGAGAGAGAGAAGAGGCATCTGTTTCTTTTGCACAAGAAAGAATGCTGCTTCACAAAGAATACCTCCTTTATGAACTTTAACTTTAAAGTAATTTGTGTTCAAAATGATTTAAATGCAGTTCTTTGTTAAATGATCAGCTGGAGGAGGACAATTTGGCATTTGACTAACTGAAAATACGTATGTATCATTATTAAGCTGTAGGCCTCAATCCTATTCTTAGTTCCAACTCAATTAAATCCATTGAATTAATGATAACTTAGTTAGTGAAAAGTATAGTTCCATTGATTCTATTGGTACTAATATTATTCAGACTGTTTGCATTAATGAATTAAGTTGCAATTAGAAACAAAAGCAGAAACTATACATCCCAGTACATTCAAGGAAAGAGGCATGCACTACAACAAGGCCAGATAAGAAGGAATAGTTTGCACTGTAGTCTGCATTGAAAAATCAGTCTCTTATTTACAACAAAAGTAATAAAAGAAATCTGGAAGTGTTGTATTTTACTTAGATCCTATGAATATTACTTTAGCAAAGAGACAATCGTGTGGCTCAGATTGGTTAGACACATGAGTTTGTTAACCACATGAATTTGTGGTTTGATCCAGACTTAGTCATACTTCAAGAATCAAATCAATAGAAGTTCAAACATATGAAATCAATGGGACATCATTTAGTAAATAAATAAAGTTTATTATCACCATTGTCATCATCACCTCCCATTTCAGATGGGCAGAGAGTGGGGTGAGTAGGGCTGCATCCGCACTGCAGAAATAATCCAGGCTGACACCACTTTAACTGCTATGGCTCAATGCTATGGAATCCTAGGATTTGTAGTTGGTGGTGGCTCCTGAGCTCTCTGACAGAAAAGTCTAAATGTCTTACAAAACTACAATTCCCAGAATTCTATAGCATTGGGGCAGTTAAAATGGTGTCAAACTGGATTATGTCTGCAGTGCAGATACAGCTGGTGAGGAGAAATCATCTCCAGTAACCTCCTGCTGGGTAATGCATCTGCCGTGTCAGGTTCAGCTCTTAGAAAGCAGGACACTTCACTCAGCCGCCACCTCTGCAAGGAATAGCAGCAACAGCCGCAAGAAGTAGCATCCTTTTCCCAACAGATTTGCAAAAGAAGCCAAGATTATTCGGAGGCAGAGCAAAAGCAGCAGCAGCTGTCAAAGAGCTGACAGCCC
Organism: Sceloporus undulatus; assembly: GCF_019175285.1. Lineage (NCBI taxonomy): Eukaryota > Metazoa > Chordata > Lepidosauria > Squamata > Phrynosomatidae > Sceloporus > Sceloporus undulatus. The sequence continues at coordinate 265,706,504 of NC_056524.1, forward strand.
TGGATGGCCCATGGAGACTTTGGCTGCATGGGTCAGTAGCAGCTCATAAGCACCAAGACCAAGCCTCGCACTCCCTGGAAAAGCAAGCAGAGGTAGGAGGAGGAGGAGGAGAAGAAAAGGCCCAAAGGGAGCTCATATGTCTCAGACATCTCACCAAGGATGCAGAGTGTGCCTGGCCCTGGCCCTGCTACTGTCACCTCCATCTAGGGACACAGCCAGCTGATGATCTGCCCCAGAGAAACATTCAGAAATAACCAGGTCTTGGAAATATATCACCGGAGCATGAGAAAGTTACTGTTTTTGGACTAAAGTTCCATGAAGCCACTGGGTATTTTGGAAGTCATCCTCCCCAAATGGAGATTTTTCAAGCTCTGCAAATACATTGCAGTGTGGTGTTGTGGTTTGAGTGTTGGATTAGGTCTCAGAGAGACCAGGATTTAGATACCCTGCTCAGCCATGGAAACCCACTAGTGACCTTAAGGAAGTCACACACTCTCTACCTAAGAAAAATGAAATAATAATAATAATAATAATAATAATAATAAAATTTATTTATATACCGCTATTCCATGGATCATAGCGGTTTACAGCATAGTAAAAACAATTTAAAAACACAATATACAATAAAATAACAAGATAAAAACAACAGTACAATTACAAGGCTGACAGAATGGAAAAATGTCACATTCAGGGAGAGAAAAATAACACCAACGTTCATGGGGGGAATGCCTGACGAAAAAGGTAAGTCTTCAAGTTTTTCTTGAAAACATCAAGGCAAGTGGACATGCGGAGCTCATTGGGGAGTGCGTTCCAGAGTCTCGGGGCTGAGACAGAATAAGCCCTCCTCGTGACAGTGTAGCGGACATCTGGAACCGTCAACAGATGTCTTTCTCCTGATCTAAGAGTGCGGGGCGGACTATATGGGGAGAGGCGGTCCTCCAAGTACCCTGGGCCCAAGTCATATAGGGCTTTATAGGTGATAACCAACACCTTGTATTCAGCCCGGAAGCGAATAGGCAGCCAATGGAGATCTTTCAGAACAGGTGTTATATGGCTGGCCCTGGAGCAACCAGTGACCAGCCTTGCTGCCATATTCTGCACTAATTGAAGCTTCCGAGATTGGTACAAGGGTTGCCCCATGTAAAGCGCATTACAGAAATCTAGTCGAGAGGTTACCAGAGCATGTACAACGGTTTCAAGGTCCCTTCAGTCCAAGAAGGGTCGCAGTTGGCGTATCAGCCGAAGCTGATAACAGGTGCTCCTAACCGTCGCATCCACCTGAGATGTAAGGTGGAGCGACGAGTCAAGGAGCACCCCCAAACTGCGAACTGAGTCCTTCACAGGGAGCGTGACCCCATTCAGGACAGGTGGAAAAACTTTCTTACCTATCACCAGTACTTCCGTTTTCTCTGGATTCAGGCTGAGTCTGTTTTCCCTCATCCAACCCATTACCGACTCCAAGCAGGCATCAAGAGGAGAGATGCCATCCTTAGTTACTGCATCAGTCGGAGACATAGAGAAGACTATTTGGGTGTCATCAGCGTACTGATAACACCACGCCCCATGTCTCCGGATGATCTCTCCCAGCAGCTTCGTGTAAATGTTAAATAGCATAGGGGACAAAATTGCTCCCTGAGGGACCCCAGATGTCAGGGCCCTCCTATCGGAGCGACAGTCCCCCAGCTCCACCATCTGGAATCTGCCCGAGAGGTAGGAACGGAACCACTGCAAAGCAGAGCCCCCGATACCTAACTCTCTCAGGCAATCCAGAAGGATACCATGGTCGATGGTATCGAAGGCCGCTGAGATGTCCAAAAGCACTAACAGGGACACGCTTCCCCTGTCCATGCCCAGACGGAGATCATCAACTAAGGCGATCATGGCAGTCTCAACTCCATAGCCCGCCCGGAACCCGGTTTGAAATGGGTCGAGATAATCCGTTTCATCCAGGAGTCCCTGAAGCTGAAAGGCGACTGCCCTCTCGATCACCTTCCCTAAAAATGGCAGCAGCGAGACAGGCCGATAATTATTCTGAATTAGGGGGTCAAGGGAGGGCTTTTTTAATAGAGGTTTTACTATGGCCGTCTTTAATGCTGATGGAAATTGCCCATCCCTGAAAGATGTATTGATAATTCGGTGTAACATACTAGTCACAACCGTTCCCCCTTGAGCTGGCAAACCTCCTCTGAAGAAAAACACAGGAGAGGGTCGCTGCAAGTCAGTGTCAGCTTGAAGGGACATAACACCAAATACATTGCAGCCACAATATGATTGTTAAGATCCCATTCACTTTCACAGGTGTGCTTCTTCACATGCTGGCATACATGTATACACATGCACATCACACACTCATACCACCATAGTAGTAGAATTTAAAGATACAGCCAAGTTAGTCTAGAATGTAGAGAGATCTTGTAGCACCTTTGAGACTAACTGAAAGAAAGAAGTTGACAGCATGAACTTTCATAGACTTAATTCCACTTCCTCAGATGCATTAGTCAGACTTCTTTCAAAAATCCATTGACATGTATAGAGACTTTTTAAAATATTGCTGTTGATTTGAAGGGGACTTACACTTTTTAAAGGGATGGATTGGTCCTTTCTGGCAGCGATTCCCCCACCCCATATGGTCCCACGCATTCTGCAATTAGGTTTCTAAAAGCCTCCATTAGCACCAGTGGAGGTCTGGAACAAGTTTCTCTTATTTCTGATCAGACATCAGGGCAGGAGGAAGCTTGAAGGCCAAATACACATCACTTTTAGGACATATGTGGCCCAAGCAAATGGAAATTTCACACTCCTTGGATAGCCCTTCCTTGCTTTCACTGTGCTATTATTTCAGTGCTCGGCTAGGCCTTCACTTTTCTTATAGCTCCATCAATCCCAATCAGCCTAGGAACACATATACATGATGCAATGACATCACAAGCCCCTCCAGTCAGGGTAAATAATGATCAATTATTTGTATTATTAATTATCAATTAATTAATAAAGGACAAATAACCATAATCGCATTTGCTATTGTGTAGAATTTCTGAGTATGTTACTGAACTACAAATTCCAGGACTCCATAAGATGGAACAATGGCAGTTGAAATGGTATTAAAATCCCTTAATTGCACAATGTAGAAATGCTTCAGCCTCCTGATTTCCACTGTGGCCAAGCAGATATCACTCTAGGAAGAATTGCCACCTCACTGACCTGAAAGGCACTGGTGCAGAAGGGACACAGTGGTGTGTCAACTCTTTCCTTATAGCACCTTCTCACTGTTCTGCCTTACCACCAGCGTCATTTTGGAAAAATCTGCAAGGCTTTTCCTTTTTCGTACACCCAAGAGGATGCTGAAAATAGCAAGCAGGAGTACCTATGACTATAATGAGTGCTAATTGTCTTGTGCATGTGGCTGGCAATAGGGTACAGAGTGCTGAACAACACACTGCCATGGAGATTTTCTTTTTCTTTTAAACTGCATTTGATTTATAATTGCAAGAAAGCAAAGAACAGATGGCCAAGGTACAGGGGGCATTCTTCCAACAACCAGCACTGCTGACAAACTGGACCCTGATGAGCTAATAACGTCAATAAACAGAGAGAGTTCATAGTCTCTGGGTCTCCTCTCAAGAAGATGAGCCCACCTGGGTCTTATTTACCATGGATGGGAAGGTGGGTAATAATTATATTTACATAGTCCTAAATCAAATTGCTAGAGTAGACTCAACAGAACTTACATAAGTGTTGCCTTACCAAGTTCCCATTGATTCATTGTTTTGGTTGGAACTAACAGGTGGATTTTGAGCCAGCATGGAGTAGTGGTATGAATGTATTGGACTGAGACTCTGGAGACCAGGGTTCAAATTCCCATTCAGCCACAGAACCAACTGCGTGACCTTAGGCAAATCACATGCTCACAGCCTCAGGGGATGGCAAACCTCCTCTGATTATTATTATTAACCTTTATTTATAAAGCGCTGTAAATTTACACAGCGCTGTACATACAATCTTTTTAATTGGACGGTTCCCTGTCCTCAGGCTTACAATCTAAAAAGACACGACACAGAAAGAGAAGGGAGTGGTGGTGGGGAAGGGGCCTGTCTAGTAAGATAATACATATAAAATACATAGCAATACAGGAAATGATTCAATAAAACAGACAACAAAAGAACATCAAATAGCAAGTGACAATTATGCAATGCCTGGGAACGCTTCTCTGAACAGGATGGTCTTCAGCTCCGTTTTGAAGCTGGTTAAGGAAGTGATGGCTCTGATCAAATCTTGTCAGGAAAATCCCATGATAGGTTTGCCTTAGCATCACTATAAGTTAGAAATGACTTGAAAACACACACAACAACAACAACAACAAGAAGAAGAAGAACAACAGAAGGATTTCAGCCAGGGTAGTAATCAAAACTATGCCCTACATTTGAATGGGAATCATATGACCCTCCAGATGCTGTTGGACTGCAAGCCCCATCAGCCCTGGCCAGCATAGCCAGTGGTGAGGAATGGTGGATGCTACATTCCGACAACGTCTGGAGGGCTATACAATTCCTATCTTGATTTATAGCAATAGCATTTATAGCATTTACATTTCTTTACTGCTTATTAGTGAACTCAGCACTCTCTAAGTGGTTTACTTTCTGAAAGCCAATTGCCCCCAAGAAGCTGGGTACTCATTTTACTGACCTACAAAAGGATGGAAGGCTGAGTCAACCTTGGAGCCCTGGGATCAAACTCACAAACTTGTGGTTGCAGTACTGGCATTTAATCACTGCACCACCAGGGCATAGACCATAGTTCTGCTCTTGAATGCACAAAGCATTTCATGGACACTATCTGGGAAATCTGTGCAACAACTCTGTAAGACTGGTCATGGTCGTTCGGTCTAAAACTCTTCTCCCCAGTTCAAACAAACCTTCAATACATGAAGTATTTGCTTTTTGCTTTTTCTTTTTCTTTTCTTTTTCTTTTTTTATTTTTTGTTTTACCCCCCCCCCCCTTGTCTTTTCCCCCTTATCTCTTTTTTCCTTAGTGGCTGATTTTATATTGAAAGAGATGACTACTTCTTCTTCTTCTCATCTTCCTCCTCCTCCATTCATGTGTTTAGTGCCATCACTCTACAAGAAAAAGAATAAGAAAAAAAGTTTCTTACCCTCACAATCTAAGGGCACAATACACAAGGAATGGAGGAGGAGATCACATCCACCTGTAACTGCTTCTTCTTCTCTCCCTCCGAGGCCAGGGCAGTGGCTGTTGGGATAGAGGGAGGCTTTTCAGCTGCTTCTGGCCCTAGGCATGGTGAAAGTGTTATTCCTTGTTTTTCTCTTTGCTTTGTAAAATACCATGTATCCAAAGGTTGTGCCAAATATTTGTTTTGCTTTTTAACAATAACAACATCACAAAACAGTGAACTGAGATCTCCCTGTTTATATGTGCCTTCAAGTTGCTTGTCAACTTATGGCGACCCCCATGAATTTCATTGGGTTTTCTTAAACAAGCAGAAGTTGTTTTGCCCATTCCTTCCTCTGCAATATAGCCTACAGCACCTGGTGTTCATTGGTGGTCTCCCATCCATCATCTTCCAGGAAGTGGGATTTGCAGATCCTTTTTATGCAGTCTACCATTGTTGTTATTGTGCTCCTTTTTTTGTCCCAAGTGATGATTGGAGTTCTGTAGGTGTCTGTCCATGTGTGTAGGTTTTCTGTATACTGTGTGGCCCAATCATTGATTCGGTTTGCAGATGACCAGAACATCCAAGAATGGTAATCCTTCCTTTTCTTTTTCCATTGTGAACTGGATGTTGGGGTGGATGTTGTTCAGATGGTTAAAAACATGGTCAGGTCTTCTGACTCCCATACCTACACAACAACTCCAACTATCACCTGGGGGAAAAAGGAGCACAATATTTCTCAGGGAGAAAGGGAAAGCAGAGGCAAGACTGAAAGCTATGAGAGGCCAGCCGGACTGGACAAATAAGTTTGGAGAGGGCAAGTACACTTAAATCTGAAAATGAATCAAAGTAAAGCCTGCTAATTTTATGCCAATGTTTGTAGATGGCAGTTCTGTATACAAAAATCTTCTTGCTAACACCTATGGTTACTGGAATAAAGTTCTAGCTGTTTGAAACACAGAAGGCTGATTCTCTGAACTGTGGGGAGGCAGTTCTTGACAGTTAAACAGTACTGTCATCACCCACACATTCCAGTACCAGGCAACAATCTCCATTTTTACCACGTTGTTGTTTTTGTGTGCCCTTCAAGTCATTTCCAGCTTATGGAAACCACATCACAGGGTTTTCTTGGCAAGGTTTGTTCAGAGGAGGTTTGCCATTGCCTTCCTCTGAGGCTGAGAGTGTGTGACCCACTAAAGGTCACCCAATAGGTTTCATGGCTAAGCAGGGAATTGAACTCTGTTCTCCAGAGCCGTTGTCTAACACTCAAACCACTATGCCATGCTGGTTCTCACTACTAAGTGTTTAAACCAGTATGATTCCTCCCATCATTCCCCAGCAACAACATACACGAAAACTCCCAAACTACTACATTAACCAATATAACAAATTAATACATACACACCATTTATGACCGATCTGGTCAGATTCTAACATTCTCAACTCATTGGCAGGTTTGTAAGGAAGAATAAGGCCTTTCAACTAACCTGGACCTGAGGTGTATAGGTTCACAAATCCCAGGATGTGGATGTGGCAGTTAAAGTGGAATCATAGTGCTGTCATTGTGTTGTGTGAAAGGGCCCTGGGGATGGCCACCATTTTATGGTATTGTGGAAAATTAAAATGGCAGTTTCCCAATCCCAGTCACACAGCAGTGAATGGAATGCCAACTAGGAAAAACAAATTAAGTTTGTGAGTGTACATATGTACCAGCAACAATATTAGAGGAAGGGCCTGTTAGGACCTTGGGCCTTGGAAGCTGCTGAAGTGTCCTCCATGAAGACACCAAGTCCACTGTAGATTCTTGTCAGTGTGAGGTGATAGACTTATTTGTTACTCCAACATGACTGAATGCTACGCTGACAGCTCTGACTATTTTTAAGTCAGAACCAGCTGAGGAAACGTTTAGAAAAGAGGCATGTATTCTTTGACCTTGATGGAGAAGGGAAAAAACACGAGAGGAAAAAACAGGCAATTAGGTGAAGTGCAAAGAATATGTGCTGATACTTACAGTACTCTGATATTCTGATATACACACAGTTTGAAAGCAAACATGCAGAAAATTCTCCCTTAGCTTTCCCTTTTTTAAAAAAGAAAAAAAAAAAAACTTTAGTGTGCTCTTGTATAGATTGCCAGTTGGCGCAAGGTCTTGCATTTCTCCCAGAAATGAGATATCAATTTGTTTTGTTTGGGGGTGTTTGGTTTTTTTGGAGCTCGGTTGTTGCTTGTCCTGATTTTCACACCTCCCGCTAGCCCCAGATTTCAAGGAGGTGGATGTGTTTTCAGACACACTTCACTAAGTGGGTGTGAGTGGGAGGCTGATGCTGCTGAAGGGCAGATGCGCCAGAGCTGTCAGAGGGCATAAGACACAAGTCACTGTTAATGAGGGGATGGGGATGGGGATGAGCCAGTACCACCCATCTATGCACCATTCTTAATGCCATCTGTGTATGGGTTGCCTTCATTGCCTTCCCTTCCAGCACATAACTTTAGAACGGCCCTTTCCTGGTAGGCAGATTCTCTCACTTAAGATTTTTCTGCATCCAATAAAGGCACAAGCCAAGAAAGGGCTGACATCCAAGAAGGCATTTCAGTTTCATAAAAGCATAGAGCTGGAAGGGAAGGGAAGGGCCATGCACAAATCCAGGCTATTTGAAACAGTGAGTTTCCCTATATGAGCCCACCTGAGTTTCATGATCCCCAGAGGAGTTTTTTCTTGCAGTCCCAACACCATCAGAAGTATGTCTGGTGAAGACCTAGGAGAAAGATCTCTTGGTGGCTCTTCCCAAGTTATGGAAATCCCTGTCCAGGGAGGCTTGGTTGGCCTCCTACCTGGTCCCTTTTTCAACAGAAGGCAAAGACCTTATTTAAATGGGCCTTCCACCTGTAATTGGTTTGTGGCATAATGGTTTCAGTGCTGGAATATGACTCTGGAGATTAGGGGGACATTCAGACTACCTTTTACCCCAGATCAGAACCCGGATTAACCACGGAAGGTTCATATTGGCCCCAGTCCTTTCACAATCGAATCCGAGGCTTCCACACACATTAAGGGGCAAATGCCCCTTGGCACAGGTATTTTGAAAGTGGATTTTAAGCTGTATCTTTTTTGGGGGGAAACGGGTCTGGCGAATATAAACTTGTCCCAGATAATGATTGGGTCAAGTTCAGGGGAGTGATTTAGGGCAGAGGGAGGGCAGAGGGCGGAACATGCTTCCCCTTCATCAGGGTGACGGAGGAGGAGGAGGAGGAGAAGGAGAAGGAAGGAGCCCTGGAAAAAGGGTGTCAAGGGAATCAGGGTGATGGAGAAGGAGGAGGAGGAAGGAGCCAGAGGAAGGGTGCCAAGAGAATCAGGGTGATGGATGGAGCTGGGGGTGCCAAGGGCAGAATTGTTGGGATATAGCAACTTCGCATGCTGAGACCTTCTAGTAATGCATGTCTATGGTAGTTTATTGTTTACTCACAGCCCCTCCTCCATTTCCTGTTTACCCAAGAGCACACCTTGCCTGTTGTCCCTGAGAGAAGGAGCCACTATTATCTCTCTCTTGCCCTCTCCTTGTTCAGGAGAAGATGCCTTCCTTGCATGCTGAGAAGATACTTTTCTAAGATGTATGTAACCTACTTTTTCTTACATTATTTTTTCTGCAACATGAAGCTAGACCTGTGTGTTACTTCATACTACATATTTTTTTAAGTAAACTTGTTTTATTATTCATTTTAACAAGTGACTGTGTTAACAAGTGACTGTGTTTTTATTGGGGACATGTTGGACTGGGAGATATAGTGGACCTAGTTTTCCTGCTTACTCATATTCCTCTGTGTTTGCTCTGCTAGAGAGATTAAACAATCTCTCCCACTTTCCTGAGTTTCTAGCAATTCTCAAGAAAGTGGTAATTCCAACAAGAATCGGGGTAACAGGGGAGCAGGAGGAGGAGAAGGAAGGAGCCAGAGAAAGGGTCAAGTTCAGGGTAGGTCAGAGGGAGGACCGAGAAGGGAACAAGCCTCCGCTCTCGCAGGCAGCTTTCTCTCTCTCTTTTTATTTTTTTATTATTTTTGGGTGATACATATAGATAGAATGTGTGTGTGCTTGTGCTACATTTCCCTTTCATTTTCTCTTGCTCCTGGAATGGCACCTTAAGAGGATTATTATTATTATTATTATTATTATTATTATTATTATTATTATTATTATTATTAT
>NC_056524.1:265715878-265721097 GCF_019175285.1 Sceloporus undulatus
TATGTGAATGCTACAGTGCGAATGTTACAAATGTTTCCCTTTCAATTTGGCAAATTGATACAAGAGTGAATGCTTTTGCTACACACAACGCACGCACACACACACACACACACACTGCCGCCAGTTGTTTTTTTTAAAAAGGAGGGGGGAAGCACCCGTTCCGTTGGCCAATTGCTGTAGGAAATGTCACCTTTGACAAAAAGCAGAAGAGAATTTGATTGACAACAAAGGAGCCTTCTTTTAAATCGGTACCGCAAATGTGAACTCTCCATAAAGAGCTGCAAGGACATTCAGGGGTGAATAACCCCAAATAAGGGAAATGATAGTGGGCACTTGCTTCTGGACAGATTTGGGCGAGGGGGGGGACCCGATTCTGCCCAGTTCCATCCAGGGCAAATAGGTGAATGTGAATGGGGCCTAGGGTTTGATTCCCTGCTCAGCCATGAAACCCACTGGGTGACCTTGGGCAAGTCATATTCTCTTAGCCTGGGGGGGGGGGGGGGCAATGGCAAACCTCTGAGCAAACTTTGCCAAGAAACTCCAATTTGACCAAGCCACCATCCGATTTGAAACCACACAACAACAACATGCAAAAGTAGAGCTGAGAAAACTGAGAAGGAAGATGAATGAGGGCAAAAGCCTCCACCTGTTTTACTTTCTATTATGTTTGCAATCCCCTTCCCCAAGTACCGTTCCATTGCATTTCCATAAGTTTTCACATTGTATTTTCCATTCCACAAATATTCATTTTCATTTTTTCCAAGCATTTTTCCTCAATGTATGCATTTTTGGACACATTTTTTCTTATGGTATACTTAAGCTTCTGTCACATGGCAGAAATAACAACACTTGATACCACTTTAACTTCCATGGCTCAATGATATAGAATTCTGAGATTTGCAGTTTGGAAAGCTAAATATCTCACAAAACTACACATCCCAGATGAGACCCCCCCCCCCCCCCCCGTCCTCAAGTGCTCTATTCAGGTCTTGCGGGCAAGAGGTCTGTGGCCTCCCTGACTGAGTCTAAGCATCTGGCACCTGTCTTCCTCTCTTTCTCCTGCCTTCTGCCTTTCCTAGGATCATTTATCTTTTCCAATTATTCATGTCTTCTCATTATGTGGCCAAAGTACAACAGCATCAATGTAGTCATCCTGGCATCCAGGGAGAGTTCAAGCTTAATCTGTTATAGAATCCATTTGTTTGTCTTCTTGGTCATCCACAGTATCCTCAACACTCTTTTCCAGCACCACATCTCAAATAAGTTGATTTTCCTTCTATCAGCTTTCATCACTGTCCAGCTCTCATGTGTTTACATAGTGATGGGGAAATACAATGACACAGACCATCCTCACTTTAGTGTTCAGAACATGTATTTACATTTTAGGATCTTGTCCAGTTCTTTCACAGCTGCTCTTCCCAATCCTAGCCTTCTTCTAATTTCCTGACTGCAATCACCACTCCAAGCAATATTTGATTCAAGGTATGAGAAATCTAATTTTCTCATTATGTAGGTTGAATTTGTGTGGATCCTCCATGACCATTATTTTTGTTTTCTATATATTCAACATTAAACCTACCTTGGCACTTTTCTCTTTGACTTTCTTCAGTAATTGTTCCAGGTCTTTGTTGATTTCTGCAGCAGTATTGTGTCATTTATTTATCTTAGGTTGTTAATGTTGCTTCTTCCTGTCATCACTCTTAATACTTAATGCACAACACTTATGCATTTCAAGGGGCCTTCCTTAGGTCACAGGTTTTGGCCCAGAAAATTAGGACCCGGGGCAGACCTAAACTGGCAACCCTAGTCAGTTCCTACTTGTAAAATGTCCTCTCTATTTCCCCTCCCAGCTGACCACACCAGGGGACCAGATTCTCATATGCACAATGGTGCCTTGTTGATTCTTAGGAGACATCTATACACATACAAAAAGTATTTTGCCATTCTCTTCCCAGTTTCCGACAAGCCCAGCTGAGCCTGTGATTTACCATGGGGCAAGGGTTCTTAGTATTGCTCCTTCATCTCTTCCTGCTGACAGATATGCCCCCCATTCAGCATCTCTCTCAAGGCCATCTTCTGTTTGCCCATAAAAACAGGCCTTGGAAAGAAGGCATTTTGAGGGGGCATATGCACACAAATTCTGCCCTCTCACCCAATCTCTTGTTGATTCAGAGGCTTGCTTTTAAAAAAAGTCTGTGTTTACCCAGGGGGCAAGCACAGAATAATTAGTTGAGAACAAAGCAGCTGTGTTATAGCTATGGGGCAGAGATGTAGGGGCTGTCTAAATTTCAAGCCGGCACCTCGTGTGAGGACCACTGCAAAAGATGGATTCAAACACAGATCTTTTTAACCTCTGCCTGGAAAGTATTCATGGCCATGCCAGCTATTGCCTTTGGAAAAGGCAAAATAGGGAAAAAAGAGAAACACTATGGTGCATACTTTCCAACTTTCCCAGTCCAATGTCCCAGTTTGGCAGTGAAGCGGGCTGCAATCCACACAAGCATAATATGCTTGTTTGCATGAATGCCCTTCCAACAACAGCTGAAGCAAGAACAGCAATAGCTTCAAAATGCAGGTTTGTGACTAACATCATTTTTTCCTCCTGTATGACTTTTTTAATATCTTTGCCTGATGAAGAACCAGTGGAAATTTGAAAGCTTGCAATGTGTCTTTTGTGCATTTTGGTTGGTCCCATAAAGGTATCAGTGTTTTTTGAATTTCCAAATAAAATTCTTAGTCTTTATAGCACCATAGCCTCCACCTGGACAGGGATAATCCCAGTTAGTCACCTGTCATTCCACTTGTTCAGCTACTTTTAAAATGTCTCAGTTTCTCTCTCCTCTTCCCACTTTCCCCCTTTGTCCTCAGCCTACTTCAGTTGTAGCAAATTGAGTTCAAAGTGCAAAAGTAATTAATATTCAGTTAACTCAGCAGTCAGGGAAAGGTGAAGAAGGGGTGGAAACTTGCCCTTTCCAGTAGGCTTAGAGAACCTAGCTTGTATATTCTTTCATAACTTTTGTCATCTTGGCCACATTCTGATATTGCTTGGCCACATATGTCTCAATTTTCATCTTGAAATGTTGGAGGATGTTTTGGAGGATATGGTGGCATAGTAATTGAAGTGTTGGAATGGGACTTAGAATCATAGACTCATTGATTCAAATCTCCATTCAATGAGGAAACTCACTAGATGAGATGATGGTGATGATGGTGATGATGACAACAACACCATTGATCATGGTTACCATCCTACATTTTTCCCAGATTGGAACTCGAAGCAGTTTAAAACAGTTAAAATAAATAAAGCTAAACATATTTGTTGTTGTGTGCGTTCAAGTAGTTCTCGTTTTTCTACAGCCCTAGGGTGAACCAATCACAGGGTTTTCTGGAGCTGAGAATATGTGACTTGCCCAAGGTCACCCAGTAGGTTTCATTGGCCAAGTAGAGAACCATGTTCTCAATGTTCTTAATGCTCAAACCACTATGCTATGCTGGCTCTCCAGCTAAAAAATGTACCCCACAGAAAATTTAAAATGTAATTAAACTATCAATAAAAACTAAAGCCAGATAAAAACATAACCGCTGAAAAGAAAACCACAATTAAACAGCATATTATTTAAGGTTTATTCCCATTGAGCAATCAGGCTTCAAAAGTCTGTTGAAAGACAAAAGTATTCTCCTGCCAGCAAAAATATAGCAAAGGAGGAAAGGGGTCTGAAAGCTTGGGAGCAGCCACCAAGAAGGTCCTGTTCCCACCAGATATACCAGTGATGCTGGTGAGACAGAGAGAAGGGCCTTACCAGAAGATCTCAAAATACAGGCAGGGTCAAGTGGGAGTTTATGGTCCTTCAGAAAACCTGGACCTGAACCATATAGGGCTTCAGATGTCACTTGCCTCTGAATAACATTTCTGTCTTCTTCAACAGGGTCATAATCACCATTTTGCATTATGCCTGCAAACAAACTGGCAGTGAGTAGAGCTATTGCAAAATGGGAGTTGGTGGAAGATACATTTGTAAATACTAGCTGTAACTTATTTATAAATAAAAAAGAAATAAGAAAAAGAAAGAAAGAAAGAAAGAAAGAAAGAAAGAAAGAAAGAAAGAAAGATAGATAGATAGATAGAGACAGACAGACAGATAGACAGACAGACAGACTTCCAAACATCACTTCAGGGATCAAGAAACCCATGTCTTTCAAGTTTATTCTGGAGATAAATATTACATATGAACACAGTTTCAGTAACTAAGAACAAGGCCAACACAGCTGCATCTGAATATTTCTTTTTCATTGCTATAGTAGTTATAGTAGAATGAGAAGTATAGCTATGAGAGGGGGGAATAGGGAATGATCATTATCACCATCTCAATGAAATTTTCCTTCAGTTCCCAATTTTCTACATTGCAGCAAGTGAGACATTCAAAATCATTCACACCTAGAATGCTTGTATTTGCTGTATTTGCATTCCTTTGGTCACTCTGCCTGCCCCTTTTCTTTGGATGCTAAACTGCATTTCTATTAAATGCCCAACTGAAGTTTTAAGCAACTGTAATGCTAGAAATATGGGAACTGAACCAATTTTAATTGGGGGGAGGGGTAGAATTTTTATTTGGTTGAGAATGTCCTCATTTTGAGTGTATCTACATTGCAGAAATAAAGCAGTTTGACACCACTTTAACTGCCTTATCTCCATTCTACAGCATCCTGGGATTTGTAGTTTGGTAAGGCACCAAAGTGTTGTGGCAAACCAAGCTGATTACCTCACCAAACTTCAGATCCTACGATTTCACAGAACGGAGTCTTGGTGGTTAAAGTGGTGTCAATCTGCTTTATTTCTGCAGTGTGGAAGAGTGTCTCCTTGTAACTACACCCTGGTTGGGGGGGGGGAGGAAGAGTTGTTATTATTCAACTCTAAGCCAGTTTCCCACATTCTGTAAAAAGTACAGCAGAATGGTGTGACTTATTCATTTGTGTGTGTGGATGTGGATGTATTTCTTTTGCATAATTTATTCCTCTCCTGCTAAACATGGAGAAGATCAAAGGCCCATCCAGTGATGCTGCAGCCCTGTGGCGGCTGTGATGCTTAGTTCCCCCTTTGGTGTTGCTGATTTTGCAAGGCATTGCTACCTTGTTTCCAAAACTATCTTCATTATCTTGAGGACTAGAACCTTCCTTCCTTCCTTCCTTCCTTCCTTCCTTCCTTCCTTCCTTCCTTCCTT
>NC_056524.1:265721107-265750538 GCF_019175285.1 Sceloporus undulatus
TTTCAAGTAAAATAAAATAAAGATGAGATGAGATGATCAGGGTGTTGATTGCTGTTTACAGCACTATATTTGGACATACAGGAGAATTAAGCAGGAAACTTTGGCATTTAAATAGCCTTCAGCCTAAGGATTGTGTAGTGCTAAATTCACAGGTGAGCCAAGAAGACTAGCCTCCCCTTTATCTTTGTGATGCTGTGGTTGTGTTCCACCTAGCTATTCTTTATTGCAGGTTATCAGGGAGGGCAAGATGCAACAAAAATTGTATCAAATCAGGAGATGGAGCTTGTGGACTTCATCAAACACCTTCCTAGATTGCTGCCTTTAATTTAAGCACTGGCCTGATGTTCGACTCGCCTGCTCTTCCCTGCTTTGCACAGATGAAGCCCCAGAGATCATTGGCAGAATGACACCGCTATAAATCACCTCCTTGCTTGCACTGCAAGCTCACTTACACACACACAGACACACATTAGTGTGCCAAAAAACACAGATGACACAATTCTTCACAATGAGTGCAAAAGCCCAGACACACCACTGCTGACAAAATGCTTGTTTCCTGCTCTTTGGCCCCAGGGGCTGAGTGGAACTGCATAGAGGCCGCTTCCTGCTTTCTATGGGGCTGGGAACTCCAGCAGCCCCATCTGTTTGCTGAGTCAGACAAGCAGCTGGACCAGGAAGGGAAAGCAAAAGCTTCATGATGATTCTAGTCCCTGTTGGGCATCACTTGTCACCCCAGAACCATGGCCTGTCCTTTCGACATGGGTCAAAACAAGTTGTCTGTAGGCAGGAAGATAGATGATGGATGGACGGACAGACAGACAAACAGAATAACAGATAGAGTCAGGGGTATTACTAGCAGGGTGCAGGGAGTGGGGACTGCACCAGGTGACACCACGACTCCCCAAATGTCTGTCTTTTGGCAAAAATGAACTGTTGCATTCACCCATGTTCCTTTAAAACCCTGGAACCCAGCAAAAGAGAAGCTATGAGAGGGGTGAGACTCAATGGGCAAAGAAAGGAGAGGCTTCAAAGCTGTTTTTCTTTTAATTTTATTCTTTTAAAATTTTCTTCCAAAAAATCACATCTTACCAAAAATTTCATTTTAATTACATGAAACTATGTCAAAGTAAATACAGTGGGTCCTTGGTATCTGCTGGGTTGGTTCCAGGACCCCCCATAGATACTCAAATCCATGGATGATCAAGTCTCATTAAGCATAATGCCATAGCAAAATGGTGTCCCTTACATAAAATGCCAAAATCAAGTTTGTTTGTTTTTTAATTAATTTATTTATTTTGAATACTTTCAATCCATAGATGTTTGAATCCACGGATATGGAGGACCAACTGTACATTTAGGCTGTGCATACAATATTGTAATTTAAAGGTATGATTGTAATTTTGCTAATTGTTTATGTCACAACTACCACCATTACATTCAGTGATATGTGGGATTACAATTTATGGACTCTGTATGGTTTGGTATGGGAAGGTCAATGGAAGGGGTGATGGCATGAGTTACTACACTGGATGATGCCAACCCTAGTGACACCACTGGTAATGGTATATCTCAATTAACAAAGTAGATGTGTTCTCAGGTGTTCCTTCTTTAACAGAAAATTTGATACCAAAGGCAGGACTAACATGACAAGAAGAGGGATATAGTCCTATACCAGAAGAAAGAAGAACAGTTCAGCCTGTCGTAGAAAACTTTTTATTCAGAAATAACAACATGCACCTAGGAAAGGAAACAACCATGCCAGGTAAGCCTTGCATATGTGAACAAAACTATTGTGACCCTTCTACAAACTACTTAAAAACTTTTTCCAGAATGCATCAAGGATGACATTTTCTTTCCTCAGCCACCACTTGTCATGGTTTCCATTTTAGTGGCCAAGCATACAGATCTATGCTTCTTTAACATACTGGTAGGTAACTGGAGAGGGCGGCTAATGTGCTTTCCCCTTTTCTTTCTGTTTTGCTGTTCACACATCTTCATTAAAGGATTGTGAAGGAGGCTGCTGTTTACCTTGCATGTTGTAGGCAGACACACACAACTACAGTATGATGGGCTGGAGAAGAATCCTATTCTTTCCCAACTCATGCTTTATTGCATTATTTCAGATATGCTGCTGCAACCCAGTATCATAATTCTGTGTTTCCCCAGCCCTCCTTCCATACCCCTCCAGTGCCAGTGCTGCTTAAAAATTTACAGCTAGCCAGTGGAAAAGGAAGGAAAGCAGTGTCTGGGGTGGTAAACAAAATGCCTCTAAAAAGGACTATCACAGTCAGAGGTTTTTCTGTAAAGAGATCTAGTAGCGCCGCTGAGACTAACTGAAAGAAAGTGCAAAGGTGCTACAAGATCTCTTTACACACTGATTTTACAGACTAACATGGCTATATCATTGGAGTCAGAGGTTTTGTTATCTGAGTATGCCAAGAGTGAGAGAGATGTGTTAGTTCCAGTACAGAAGAAGCTGGAAACACAGGGAATTTTTTTAAAAAGCCATTGCAAAAGCTACACATCATAAATGGAACAGAGGTGTTGTGTGATTGACAGAATGCTTTAAGTATAAAAAGATCAGTGTACCCACTTGCACGGTGTGTGCCATGAATAATGGGAAACCAGGCAGAAAGATTCGATTGACAAGAGGGATGCTGCCGGAGATGTTGGGATTAAGAAGAAAGTAAGTTATCAAATATGAAACACCAAAGAGGAAGATTGGGAAAGTGGAGAGGAAAGGTTACAGTGGAAAAAGAGAAAGGACAACCAGGTGCTCTGTAACTTTAGGTGCACCTGGACGCTGTCAGTTCCCTGGACTCTTGCCAGCCCCATTGTACTTGCAGACGCCGGCCAAAGATCAATAAGGAAATTGCAACCTATTGATCCTGTTAGACCTTTTCGGTGTCCTTTAATAGCCTTGAGCAGAAAAATGCTGGTAATAACAACCACTTGCAGGGATGCCCTTGAGGGGTTCTGTACATGCCTTCAGGCAACCAGATAAGCCCATTCAACACTGTTCCTTTGTCCTAGTACTGCCAGGGTTGGCTGGGACAGAAACAGGAGCTATGTTGACTGTGGCTGTATCTGCACTGCAGAAATAATCCAGTTTGACATCACTTTACCTGCCATGGCTCAATGCTATGGAATTCTGGGAATTGTGGTTTTGTGTCACAACCAAATACAGTTTACAGAATTCCATAGCATTGAGCTATAGGAGTTAAAGTGGTGTCGTACTGGATTAATTCTGCAGTGTGGATGCAGCCACAGAAAGCAGGCATGGAAGACTTTCTATCCCCTGAAATACATGGCCCATAAGCAGTTTCTTCTGGCCCATGAATGTCTTGTGCTCTTATCTCCTATCACTGATGGGAGATAAGAGGCTTTGTAAAATTTAAAGACCCTACCTGGAACTGAGCTATGCTTTGCAGGCAGAAAGCTTATATTTTACCTATTTCCTTCCAAGACAAATGGACTTTGGGGAGATCATTCACAATTTTGCAATGAAAACAGCTAGACAAAGAAAGCCTCAAATTTGACTGGTCTGTTTATAAAATGTTTGCAGCTGTGTGTCTGGTTCACTAGAATAATATTTTTCCAAAAATCAAAACATTGGCAATATAATACCTTATTAGGACCATTCCAAAAGTGACGCAATATTCAGCAGACTGGATATTATCTGCAGAGCTTGAAAAAGTTACCTTTTGGAAACACGAATCCATTAATGTGGCTATGCTGGATGCAGGATTCTGGGAGCTGCCATTTTAAAAAGCAGAGTTTCCAAACTCTGTTTTATTTTTTAAAAATAGCTCCCTCTCATAAAAACAAAAACAAAAAGGGGGGGGGATGTTTTGGGGGGAGGAAAAACCATAGGGCAAGCCAGGAGATATGGAATGCGTCATTTCAGAAATGAATTGAAAATTTTATGACTTGTAAAATTGCATGCATGTATTTATATATCTTAAACAATTCTAGAGGCAGTGTGGCATAGTGGTTTGAGTGCTTGCCTATGACTCTGGAGACCAGGGTTTGATCCTCAGCTTGGAACCTAATGGGTGACTTTGGGCAAGTTATGCTCTCTCAGCCTTAGGAGAAGGCAATGGCAAACCTCCTTTGAACAAATCTTGCCTTGGCTTAGAGTCACCATAGTTCGGAAACAATTTGAAGGCACACAAGCACAACATGTACATTTCTTAAACAATGTCTCACTCCCTGCAGTGTTAGAAGTTTGAAGGATGAAATCATGGGGGACAGAATTCTTATTTGGGGAAGACAAAGCACAGAAAGAAATCCCAAATGCTCCCATGAATTAGTTTATTTCACAAAAGTGGGGGGAAGGGGATCACTTTTTCATTATGGTTCCCAGAATCCCACAACCTGACAACCACTGGCTATTTTGGCTGAGGGATTCTGGGAACTGTAGTCCCTGAAAGTGTTTTGTTGTTTTTTTTACACGCTCTACACCCTCCAACTATCCCACTTTGGCCGGGAGAGTCCCAATTAATCCTCTGTCCTCCTGCTTTTTCAGCTACTTTTCAAATGTCCCAGTTTCTCTATACTCCCCCCCCCACTTTCCCCTTTTATCCTCAGTTTACGTGCAAAAGTGGGGCTCACTCAACTAACTCAGCAGGAGGAGAAGCAGAATCTTGCCCTTCCCAGTTGGCTTGACAAAAGCAATCTGCTGCAGCATCCCCTAACTTGTCCGTTTTTCTTCATTCATAACTTTTGTCATCTTGACTACACTCCAGTGTTGCTTGGCCACTTGGATCCAAGCTTCCATCTGTGAAGTGTATGAAGCTCAGATTGAGGAGCTGGAATGCTTTGCCCAAACCAATTTGACTCACCAAATTTAGAGAAGGTTCCTTTTAATCAAATGTTTTCTCACTTTGCTGCTTGTCTGCAGAGAGAAAAATGGAGAACAAGAAGCCTGGGGAATGTGAAAGGTCAGGACCAGGAAGGGTGGAAATGCCTCTGGGTGAGGAAATTCCTTGTTGGTGTGCAAAAAGATAAATATCCATGGAAGTGAAATAAGGCTTTGGCAGATGCAGGCGGAAACACCACCCTACTTTGGGGCTGCAGCTTCAGATGCTTGTCTGTCCACACAGCCGCTGGCCTCTCTAATTTCCTAGCATCCAAACCAGATCATAACAATGCTACCATGGGTTTGGATGATGACCGGGCTCCCTGAGTTCAGCCGCTACAGGGATTTCTGTTTCCGGTCCATAGGGGAGGAGGAATAGGCCACAGAGACCATGCATGTGGAAGGAGGTATCGCTGATAGTGGCTCACTGAGGTTGCCTGGCCATCTGTCAAACATGGTCTGTTCTGTAAATTCAGGGAAATCTGGCTGTTCCACTTTGGCTAGATGTGGACAGCACGTCTCCATGATAAGCCATTTCCTCTCAGACTTAAAATATGTGCCATCTTTAGATAAAGACCATTAAGGGTTTGCAGACTGTCCTCCTTCTGGGAAACATCTGGGCACACAACCAGATGCCACATGTGTCTGAGGCTTTGCTGGTTTCCACTGAGACCGAACTTAGAAACATTACATTTGGGAGTTTCAACTCCCCAAATCTTCTATGCTGGTTGAGGCATTCTGACACTTTGGAGTCTTTAAACATCCCATTTCTGAGCTGTGGGTCCAATCCAGGTCTCTTTCACATTAGACAGTTATTAGCAGTTTGAACCCATGCCTGCATCCTATGGGATCTTGGGATTTGTAGTTTCACAAGAAATTTAAAATTTTATTCCATGGAGCTGAGCTAGCATGGTGTAGTGGTTTGAGTGCTGGACTAGGACTCTGGGAGACCAGGGTTCAAATCCACATTTGGCCATGGAAATCGACTTGGGCAAGTGACACTCTCTCACCCTCAAAGGAAGGCAACAGCAAAACCGCTCTAAAGAAATCTTGCTGAGAAAATCCCATGATAGGTTAGCTTTAGGGTCCCCATAAGTTGAAAACAACTTGAAGGCACACAACAAGAAGCCAGAAAGTTCCACCATTCCATCAAACTACAAATCCCAGGTTTCTGTAGGATGCAACCAGGACCATTTTTTTAAAAAGCATTAAAGCGCTGTAATTGTGCACTGCGAGAGGCTTCATATCATCAGTTTGTGCGGCCATATACTCTCAAATGCCAACTGGCATCAGTTCCCACAGCTATACTAGCTGAGATTAGAGAAGGGCATATTTGTCAAGATTGTTTCTTCTTTTTCCCATTTCCAAGCCCTTTACATGCAGATTTTGTTGGCTGGGGTTTTTTTCTATTCCAACGTTGAATTTGTTTTTGTCACAAATGGATACATGTCCATTAAAGAATGTTAGTGTATTAAGAATTAAAGTGTGCTTATTTGATTTAAAAACAAACTTTGTATGTTACTTAATTTTTCCTTCCTTATTTCCTTCCTTCCTTCCTTCCTTCCTTCCTTCCTTCCTTCCTTCCTTCCTCAGCATGCTGCAATGGCCAGCAACTGTCAGTTTCCACTTACTTCCATTTCTCCATTTCCATGTTTAGACTGGGAAATGTAGATTGGAAAAAATCCATAAAAGAAACTTCAGTGGATGAAAATTTTCACACATCCCTGCTAGAGAGCCTTCTTTTTAATATCTTTCTCCATTTGGTTTTTGCACAAACTTACCTGTTTCATAATCTCTTACAAAAATGGTTTTTCAAGATAGTGTCCTTTTCCCCCCATACATTTTTTTTCACTCTGGAAAATTTGGCAATACATCAAAAGAGTGAATGTGTAGCATCCAGCTATGAAGTGAAGCTGGACTTTTACAAGGAGATCTGCTTTGATTTAGCACTTCATTCCTTCTTATGAAAGTTGCCTTACTGACTGAAATGGATGGGAAATCTGGTGGGGCATTCAGATGGTAAGTTGTCTGGCTGGTTGGATTGAACCTTGTAGAGGGACAGTGCTGTTAAGGAGGTGAGAATTTACAGACTAAGCATTTTGCTGCATGTTCTGCTCAACTTCTATAGGAAGGTTCTGAAGCAGTTCTGTAAAGGATGAATGATGAAAAGCTAAGAGGTAACTTCAGTGGAATCAGCAGAGCAATATACTTGGAGCATAACAGTGTTTCAATACATTTGAAACTGGCAGAGCATTATATCACTGAATATTAAAGTCAGGATCATCCATGCTACAGCATTTGCTATTTCCATTAATGGTTGTGAATGGATAGTGAAGAAAGCTGATAGGAAGAAAATCAACTTATTTGAAATACAGTGCTGGGGAAGAATTCTACAAATACTATGGACTGCTAAAAAGAGAAATAAACGGGGCCTAGAGCAAACTGAGCCTCAACTCTCCCTGGAAGACAAAATTATTGAATCATAATGTTCAAAGAGACTCCAAGGACCATCCAGTTCACTGTCCAACCCCCTGCCATGCAGAAATACACAAAGAACTCCTGGCAGAAGGCCATCCAACCTCTGTTTAAAAAGATTAAAGACTTTGTAAGACTACAGATCCTAGAGTTCCTTAGGATGGAGCTACAGCACTTAAAGTGGTATCAAACTGCATTATATCTACAGTGTAGATTCACCCTTAGTAATTCTGAGCACACTGGGACAGCAACCTTGAAGCTTCAATGCAGTGAGAAACAGGACCATCAGTAAGCTGTGCCAAAGAAAAGCAAGAGTTGAGAAAGGGAATATTTTAGCAGGAAGAACAGCCCCATATTTGCACAGAACAAGGCAGCCCCTCTGAACCCAACAAGGACTCCATTCCATCCCTATCACTGTGGCACTTCATATTCATATTGAAATATTGCGGAGTGTGAATCTTGCTTATAGGCAAGACTTGGCTTCCAGAACTCTTCTGGGAAAACAGTTGAAAATATACATACATACACACACACACACACATACATATAAAGATACACAGACCATACTCACCTTGTTTTAAATTGAAAATATGGTAGAATTTGCTGTCATCTTATTTATGACCTTTCACAGAGGTGGGGCAGCCCAAATTCCACATATATGGGTAGGTGGGACAGGATGTTTTTACAGAATGGAACGGAATGAACCAGGAGAGCTGTACCAGCAACCATAGATATGCAAAGCCGTCACTGCTTCAGTGTCCAAGAGTTTGACATATAATACTACTAGCAGCCTGGGAAAATATTATTATATGCATCTCCTCCAACTATCTCAGTTTGGCAGGGACGATCCCAATCAATCCTCTGTCCCACTTTCTCTGCTGCTTTTAAAATGTCTCATTTTCTCTCTCTTCCTCTCACTTTCCCGCTTTGTCCTTAGCTTACTTCAGTTACTGCAACATGAGTTCAAAGTGCAGCAGTAATTTGCACTCATTTAAATTAGCAAGAGGGTAAGGAGAGGAAGGATTGAAATCTTGCACTTCCCAGAAGGCTCGGGCAAAAGCAAACTGCTGCATATTCTCCTAGATTGTGCATTATTTAATTAATTTTGCCATCTTGACCACAGTCTTGATGTTGCTTGGCCACAGGCGTTCCAGTTCTCACCTGTGAAATGTTGGTGGACATGATATCTATGTGAAGAAGCCACAGCCGTGTATCACACAGAAAAACAGTACAGAACCTCACGTCTGGCTTTCTACTGTGATACAATTCATATGATGTTGTGTGCCTGGTCTTCCCCTTTCATGGTGCTTCATTGCTTCTATGTGCTGAGCCAGCGGCTGCCAGAGTGCTATGCCCCTCTCCTACCCACAGTTCAGGGCGCTAATGATGTCTTACAAAACGTGTGTGCAAAGAGGGGGACTAAATTATTCAGCCACTTGTCAGCGCAATTAAATTAACTCTTCATTGAGAGCCATGAATATTTCACTAGAGAGAGAGAGATAAAGAGATGCAAGAGAACTCTCTAGGCAGCTTGGCTGGCTGGGATCCTTTTACCATGCAGTGCAGAGGCAGAGAAATTGGCTGAATTATACAATCTCGTTTTCCTATTAAGTGAAATTTCAGCACAGAGTTGGCCTTTAGGGTTGCCAGACTGAAAACTGGAGAGGACCTCTGTACTTTTAATGGTTGTGCAGAAGAGGGAATTTCAGCAGGTGTTGCATGTCATACAACTAGGTAACAAACAACAGCTGCTGAAATCCCCTCTATCACACAACCGTTAAAGGTACAAGAGCTGTATCCAGTTTTCAGTCTACCAACCCATCTAGCCTTGCCTGTTCTGGCCAGTTTTCAGGGTACAAGTTGGTCCTGAGATGCAAAATTATGGAAGGTTTGACTCATTTGGACTCTAAAATGGATTTTGAGCTGAATTTCTGTGAGTTTCAAGGTTCGCACCAAAGCATGGTCAAGAACATTCACAGCGCTTGGGAATACTGTTTGTGTAGTTGTCCAAGACTGATTAGATCTGTCAGGAAGGGAACCCCTGTATGATGTAGACAGCGTTTCCAGTTTTGGTGTCCCTAGGAGGACTTGAAGGCAACATCATCTGCCCAAGAGGTCTTACAACTCATGAACCTAGTAGACAGTAGCAAAGTCTACATCACTTTGAGGCAGTAAACCTGTAGAACTTCAGGTTGCAAGTGGAATCACTTGCAACAGAAAGCTGCTTCATTTCCACCCCCTT
The DNA here is from genome assembly GCF_019175285.1 of Sceloporus undulatus. NCBI lineage: Eukaryota > Metazoa > Chordata > Lepidosauria > Squamata > Phrynosomatidae > Sceloporus > Sceloporus undulatus. Next base: position 265,730,686 of record NC_056524.1, read on the forward strand.
CCCACCATCCAAAACTGGAAAAGGTGGGTTTTTTTTGGGGGGGGGGTGTTTTTGTTTTGTTTTTGGTAGCCTACTCCCCACTAGGGGATTTTGGTAGACCAAAAAGGTAACATTTCCACCTTCTGCCCAAACCAAACACCATACCATACCTCCCACCATGTAGAAAGCCAGAATCGCATGGAACATGACCCCAACTTACCCTTCTCCCTGACATGTTAGTTTTCTATATCCATAGATTTTTCAGCAGAGGAACATTCCATGACATGAGACCACAGCTGCAGTCTGACATGATGTATCTTGGGGCAAAGGCCATCTTTTTGTCAAGCAGGCTCTAAAGCATCCTTCTTCAATGTGATGTTCCTCCAACTGTGTTAGATTAAAACTCCCATCATCCCTAGATGAAAATTGAAATCTAACACATCTAAGGCTGGTAGATTGGGGAAAGATGACCCAGAGCATGGAGAAGGAGATTTCTCAAAGACCTTTCTGAAGAGGAGATAGAGTAAAAACCATAAGCTAAGTGAAGGAGTGGGTATTGAGGTGAACAATCTGAAATGGTTCTCTGATGGGTCTCCTGGTGATAGGCAATGGCTTCATCCAAACTGTAAAGGAGCTAGCCAAGTGCATAATGCCTTAGCCAAGGGCATAATGTGCCTGCTTATTGCCCCTTTGTGCAGTGGGTGATACACAATGGATGATTTTACAACCCCAGTGAATTAAGTCATAGATTGGGAGTGGGCAAAGTCCCACCCACGAAGCCCTTGGGACTCCTAAGTGTGGCCCCTGAAGCCCCTCAAAGTTACCAGATAAGCCTTCCAAACTTTCCAAAGCCCTCTCCAAACCTCCTCAAAGCACAAAGTATTTTTTTTTAAAAAAAATCACCCCCAAATCAGCCAATATGGCATCTGGAAGTGATGTTGCATTACTTCTGTCACACTGAAATACACCAGTGTTGCCCATCAGGAGGGCACAGCATGGTAAAATGGCTCCCACTACCTATGCAGTTGCCCATCTTAGCAAAGATATAGTTACTCACTATCCAAAAATTCACAACCACATGTTTAGACATCACACTTGTGGAACTCTGTTTACACAACTGTGAAATGAATTTATGCAGCGGCCAGACAAGTCCAACCTCCTGCCTAACAGATCTACCATGTGCCAAAAACACCAACAGAATGCCCCAAGTTCACTGAGACAGCTTCTTCTAATGCTTCTTCTGTTCCAACAGAATGAATCCCTCTCTCCAGTTACAATAGAAAAAAAGAAAAGCATGCTCAACTTGCTTTCTCCAAACACTAACCATCTCTTTACTCTCCGAAACCCCAAATGTATTTTTGCATCTCTTGTCCCATATCTATACTCTATGGTAGCTCTCCCACTTCACTCCCCCTCTCCTTCTCTTCCTTTCTTTTAACCTACAGTTGGAACAAGACCCATCTCTGGGATTCACATCAGTTTTCTGTTCAGAACAATTAATAATTAATTTCATTATCAGAGGCAAAACAACAACAAAAAACCCTCTACCGAGGAAACAAGCTAGAAACATCTGCTAGCCTTGCTTTCATTCAGGTCCCAGGGCCTCCATGCAGGAAGCAGAGAGGCTGCAGATGGGATCGGAGGGTGTCCCTGCACAGCAGGCACCTCACAGTCTGTCCACACCTCCTCCCTCTCAGTCCCTACATACACACAGACGTATGCACACAGAGTGACACTTACTTCCACTGGCATGTACATTACTGATCATTTCCCTGCTATTGCAGAAAGTGTGCATACTTAGTGTGTTGGAAGAGCAAAGCCCAGCTGGCAAAAGTGTAGAAAGGAATCACTGTTTCCATGACCCAGAAACATGTGCAGCAGCATTGCTGAGACCTGCCGCAGTGCCTTTTTCCAGGAACAACATGCCAACAGCTTCCACTGCTGTTGTGGTGCTCATGGGTATAATTTGTATACTGAGGTGCTAATGAGGGACTGACATCAGAAGGCACTTGTCAAGGCCCACAGCCCTTCAAGGTGCCCACTGCCAACCTCCTGGGCAGTTATGCCTAATCTCTAACATTTCAAAGATGACGTCTGGCATGTTTAACACCGGAATTGGGATATAACACCCTTAACATAAATTTTTAAAACTTACCTCTTTTTCTGGATCTTCTAGGATGACCCAGAGCCCACCATTTTCATGCTGGGGTAGCTGTCTGCACAAGTGTCCTGCTGAGCCACCAGGCACATCCACCACTCTTGCCAGTCCCTCATTCTGAGGTTAGAACAAGGTGCCCAGCCATGAAATCATCACTGGGCACCTCGTTCTGCCCTAGAAGTGAGTGATCAGTGGTGAATGCACTGGGTGACTCAGTGGGACACTCATACAGATAGCTGCTCAGGCACAGGAATGCAGGGCCAAGCAGTGTGGGGACGTTGGGGCAACTCCAAGGCCAGGATACTCAAGGCTACCCCCAGAGTATCCTGGCCCATGCAGACAGGGCCAAAATTATCCTCCATTTTGTAATCTGCAGTTTTCTCTCTTCCTCCCTCCCTGCTTCCCCTGTATTTGAACAGAAGATGTTACAGATCCGAAACAGAGCACTTTCTTTCTCTGCTACACCTTGTTTGTGTGTGGTGATGCTGGTGCGGAACTGTTTGTTGCTCACCTTCTGCTTTAGAATACTAACAACTTTGCTTGCGAGTTGTGCTACTATCTCATCCATTGCCCAAGAAGCTTAAGACAACATGTTGACATCCCTTCTGGCAATTCTGGACACAAATAGTGGTAGAAAAGCAAGATATAATTTTCAGGAAAGAAGGAATGTTTGTTTCTGTTCGTTTATTTATATCCTGCTCTTCAGCCAAAAAGACTCCTGAAGTAGCTTACAAATCAATAATTTGACAGTTTCCTGCCTCTAGGCTTACAAAGCCAAATAAGACATATCACATAAGGAAAAAGGAATGGCAGTTGTAGAGGAGAGTAAGTCCAGCAGATGTTGGGTGCTTTTCTGTCCCGAAGAGCTCAGAACAATGCAGATGGGACATGGAAATAGGGTATTTCATAATCTACTCAGGCCAAGGCACAGTAGTGAAAAGTTTTGCAAAATGACTCTTTTCAAAGGTGGCAAAAGCTCATTGTCTGAGTACACTGGGGTCGCTTTACTCAGGATGTAGTTGTATGTGAAAATAACTGTGGCAAGAATGAACACCTTCTCATCCATATGGGTTCCTGCAGAAACCACAATTTTTCTAAATATATACCTGGAAATCCAAAGGTGCTGTAGGGACCATGTGTAGCTCAACTGGTTGATGAAAAAGGAACAAATAAATCCACACTTGCCCAGAGTGATAAGCAGATTCTTGATTGTTCATTCACCTTTCCAGTAATTTAATTCATCGTGGGAACTCTTCTGGGAGATAGGTAGATAGAAAAAGAGAGAGAAAGAGATCATGTTCAATGACAGAACATTGACACAGATCTGTTTATTTACCTCCAAAATGTAGAACTGTCATGTATTCCACCCCCAGAGGTTTAGAGAGCAACAATGGGCTGGAGATCCATTGGTGTATTATGCTAATACTTACATTGTGGTGGTGAGGGAAGCCAGGCAAAATCTGCTGGTTTTGTATACCTCCAAAGTCTTTCTTCCATTATTGCCTTTGCACATATTGGCCAGTATTTTGTATCAGCTATTTAGGTGGTGGAAATAAAGTGGTGTCAAACTACTGTCACTGCCACGACTCACTGCTGTGGAATGCTGGGATTTGTCATTTTGCAAGATATTTAGGCTTCTCTGTCAGAGCAAACTGGTGCCCCAGCAAACTACAAATCCCAGAATCCCATGAGTCACAACAGCAATGAGTCACAACAGTTAAAGTGGTGTCAAACTGCATTATTTCTGCAGTGCGGAGCGACCAAGAGACTAACCTCTCCTGCCCTGACCCTCCACCAAACCTAACAAAAAACACCTTCAGATTACAAGCAAAAGAGATCTTTTTATAGTGCAGGGATGGGTATGGTGCAAGGGGTCAATTCTCTCCTTGTCCTCTCCACAACCCACACAAGCCACACAGACACAACAAGCCCAACATTTCCACAACACGTCCATTTGCCTCTTCCATCCCTCTCAAAATGGTCACTTCCTGCCACCATTTTGAGAAGGGCTGCAGATGAAAACAGAGGTATAAGGGGATAAAACATGCTTCAGATGTGTTTGTGTGGGTGAGGTGGGGTTATTTTTACATGTTTTCATATGTGGAAGGGGGTTTCTGTATGATTTGCTCCAAAATCACACTGAATATTTTTTGTTTTAAAAAATTGAGACATTTGGGGAATTGGGGGGGAATAGTGGGAACTTCAGGGGCCACAAAAGTAGGGCACAAGAGCCCCATATAACCCATGAGCTGCACCATGCCCATCCCTGTTACAGTGGTTACAAATTGAATTTCTATGCAAAGGGGAGCTTTTTACAGAGTGGGTGGTATGTACCTCCACCAGTAACTTTTATTCAAGAGGTGTAACAGGTTTACCCATCCTTTCAAAGAATGTGCAGGGATGGCAGCAGACTTAGGAAAAATATATAAGTTGAGTTTGCTTTATATGGGATTTCAAAATCCAGAATATTCCAAAATCCAAAATTGTCCCCTTGGTGACTAAAATAGTGACACCTTTGCTTTCGGAGGGGTCAGTGCACACAAATTAGTTTTATGCTCAAAATTATTTAAAATATTGTGCATACAATTACTCGCAGTCTATATGTACACGGTATATATGAAACATGAATGATTTTTGTATTTAGACTTGAGTCCCATCTCCAAGATCTCGTTATGTCTATGCAAATATTCCAAAATCTATAAATATCTGAAATCCAACCCACTTCTGGTCCCAAGTATTTCATATAAGGGAGACTCAACCTGTACAATGTGCCCTTCAATGCAACCCTAATTTTAACCCAACTTGGAGAAGGGGAGAAAAAATGGAGGTCTACTGGATCAAATATAGGGAGGGGGCCCACTAAAATATAGCCAAAAAATTATTCAAAAGCAAAGCCACGCTGACTAGGAAAACAAGAGGGAAAGCAGCTATTATCAGTGCAGTCTTATATCCAGCCACAGGCAACTCCATTTTATTCAGTGGGACTGATGCCAAAGTAAACAATGAAATGATTTGGAGAAATAAAGGTGGAGAAAAGGACCATTTCATGATACCATTTCACTTCAAATTACAGGATCCATTTCAAGATATTTGGGGGGAAAGGGATCAGATCACTGCTTGTCCTCAGCCCTAATATAAAGATCTGTAACAGCCACCAGATCTATCCAGGTAACACTTGGTATGAAGGAGGGAGAGGATTTCCTCCTCCTTTGGTGATGGAAAATAGTTTACCAAGAGGAATGAGCATAGGGGATAGTATTAGAGAGAATCAGGTTGGATTAATGACCAAGCATAGTTGCACATTCTCCATTCCTCTGTGCGCTGAAATGAAGGAATTAATTTTTTTCTCCCCTTGGAACTTGAGATATTTAAAGGTTTAAACATCCCATTTAAAGGTCTCTCTCATTGCTTTTAAAATGAGAATTACGCTTAGGATGACAGCCTCACAATATCACTCCCAGTTCCACTGCACACACTATTTTATTTTATAAATTATATTCTACTCTCCCACCCATTGAAAGTGCTTCACAATATCTTAAGAGAACCACTGTATAACTGCTACATCTGTATAAAAACACTCTTAAGCGATCTATGGATTATAAAAGCCCTCCATTTTAAGATTTCTGTATTTTAAATCCTATATCACTCTCCATGAAATGTAATTTTTACACATGATTAACTATGTAGCAGAGGGGCTATGAAACCTTGCTACTGAATTGCAAAGATCAAAGACTCATAGAGTTGGAAGAGATCTGAAGGACCATCCATGCAGGAACACACAATCAAAGTACCCCAAAAGATGGCCATCCAGCCTCTGTTTAAAAACCTCTAAAGAAGGACACTCCACCACATTCCACCTCATGCTCTATCAGATATGGACCTTATAGAACTAGTCAATTCTATTTCCTGCTAATGTAAGTCTGCTTATGGAGATCTCCCAACAGGACTCTGGTCATTATTTTTTATTCCATGCAACTGTGGTGGATGCTTAAGGTATCAGACTTTATGACATCACTTGGGGTTGCTTCTTGTAATATCACCAGGGTCTTCTTCTTCTGATATCACAAGTGATTGTCCCTAGGTCTCAGGTTTGGGCCTTGAAATCTCAGGGGCTAGGATAGTCAGAGCATGGCAACCCAATAGGTGTGGAATATTTAGGGAAATAAAGCAACAGCAAGAGAGTAGCCTCTGTGACCCATCCAAAAAGAGACTTAAGAGCACTTATGCACAAAGCTCTAACAAGATGGAACCAAGAGAACTGGCCCTCCCATTCAGTAGAATGGGGTGAGCGGCTCATCCAGTAGATGCTGAAAACACCAGAACACCTGCTATCTTAGACATTCCATTTCACCTGCCCCTGGGGATTCATAGAATCATAGAGTTAGAAGAGATCACCAGGGTATGTTTAGCCTGGAGAAGAGAAGGTTAAGTGGTGACATGATAGGCCTGTTTAAATCACGCAATCATAGAGTTGGAAGAAATCCTAAGAGCCATCCAGTCCAACCCTCTGCTATGCAGGAACTTCCAATCAAAGCAACCTTGGCAGATGGCCATTCAGCTTCTGTTTAAAAACCTCCGGGGAAGGAGACTCCACCACCCTCCAAGGCAACGTGTTCCACTGTTGAACAGCTCTTAATGTCAAAAAAGTCTTCCTAATATTTAGGTGGAATCTCTTTTCCTGTACTATGAATCCATAGCTCTGTGTCCTAGTCTCTGGAGAAGCAGAAAACAAGCTTGCTCCATCAATATGATATCCTTCAAATATTTAGACATGGATTATTATTATTATTATTATTATTATTATTATTATTATTATTATTATTTATATCCCACCTCTCTGTGCAACACAACTGGGGCAGCTTACACATAAAACAATACAGACCAATATCCCCAAATCCCACACACCCCCTAAAATACAATTAAACAATTCATTATTTAAAACATACCTTAAAATGACAAACAAAATTAACAAACAGATCAAGGCAGTGGCTGTGGCGAGAGAGAGGGGTATAAAAGGTTCAGATTTTTGGTGGCCGGTTTTCTATTCAGGAAAGGCCTGCTGGAAAAGATCTGTCTTAACAGCTTTTTTAAAGCTGTCTTGGGTGGTAATGTGACAGATCTCTTCCGGCAGGCCATTCCATAATCTAGGAGCAGTTGCCAAAAAACTCCTCTGGGTGGTTGCCGACAATCTAGTTTTCACAGGTTGCAATAAGGCCCTCCCAGAGGACCTGAGTGTGTGGGGTGGATTATATGGAAGGAGGCGGTCCCAAAGATAAGTTAGACCGAAGCCATGTAGGGCTTTAAAGGTGATAACCAACACCTTGTACTGCACCTGGAAACTAATGGACAGCCAGTGAAGCAATCTTAAAATTGGTGTTATGTGGTCTCTTATGTTTTTACCTGAGACCAACCTGGCTGCCATATTCTGCACTAACTGAAGTTTCCAAACTAAGCACAAGGGTAGCCCCATGTAGAGTGCATTACAGTTATGATGTCACTCCTTAACCTTCTTTTCCCCAGGCTAAACATAGCCAACTTCCTAAGCCACTCTTCATAGGGCATGTTTTCCAGACCTTTCACCATTCTGGTGTCATATTCTGGACACCCTCCAGCTTGTCAATATTCCTTTTCAATTGTGGTGCCCATGGCTGGACACAGTATTCCAGGTGAGGTCTCATCAAAACAGAATAGAGTAGAACTATTACTTGCCTCAATCTGGACACTGTACTCCGAGTGATGCAGCCTAGACTTAGTTATTAGTTATTTTGTGTGTGTTTTGGGCACATCACATTGCTACCATCTTCCTGAGCCAGGGCTCATTAATATGATTGATTGATTTACTGATTGCTTATTGATGAATTGTCAATGGAATCAATTAACTGATTATAAACTGGCTTTGCATGTAAATGGTGTCAGGTTCAACTCCCAACCAGAAATAGATGGGAGCTTTCCAAAACTTTGAAACCTCTGCTTGAATTTATCAGAAAGAACTTGAGGTCGAAAACAGATAAACATGAAAGAAAACAGCAACAGGCTTGGAAAAATTGGTGCTTAAAATGTCTTGCTTTGAATCCCTGTTTATTCAGCCATTTTTGTGTTAAAGGATGGTTGCCACCTCTTTTCTCCCTGAGAGGCTGCTAATAATTTATCCCTGAGAGGCTGTGTGACCTTCAATGAAGAGTTGTAGAGTTGTAACTATTTAATTTGCTTATGCATCTAAGGGAGGGGGGGAAATAACTCGAGAGTTGCTTTTTTCTTTTCTTTTAAGAATTTACCAAACTTTGCAAACTGCACATTCAAGGAGGAAAGAACTTCAAAATTTTATTTTAAAAAAAAAGCCGTGGATAGTTGAACCTGGGGGTGCAGAACCATGGATATGGAGGGCCGACTGTACAAGCACCATCTGTTCATTCACAAAATACCAGGGGTGAAGTGACTGGCCATTGGAATGGAATTTACAGCTGTGGGTGGGTTTTCACATTTTTGCCTAAGGCACCAAAAGGCTACGCCTCTTATGAAAATCTCTTCTTTGGGGCAATCACCCTTCACGCCTGCCCCCCCCCCCCACTTCCTTCAAGCCCCTTCCTCCAGCTTAGAGGTTTCATTCAGCCAGACTATGAATAATTCAGCTCCTTTAATCTTCCTTATTAACTTGCTCCCTCAGGCCTTAGATCATTTGTTGCTCAGCTCTGAACTGCCTCCAATTTGCCTGCATCTCTCTGATTCTTCCAGAACCAAAAGGGAACCCAGGACTGGTGGGAAAGCTGGGGGAGGGAGAGACGTTGAATACTCTGTGCCTGTCTGTCTGTCTTGTCTGTCTGCATTAGGATGGAAGAAGGGTTTCTCTCCACCATTCCCTGGACTGGAAAAAGACTTCTCCCTATTTTAAGATTAAAGAGCACATTTTGGAAAGGCTTTCATTGCGGGGGGGGGGGGGGGGGGGCGGATATGCCGGATCCGCAGCTCTATGCTCTGTAAAGTGGATGGTGACAAGGACGCTACATGGGTCCTCGAGGGACCTAATCGAGTGGTCCTTTGCTCTGCAGAAAAAAGGGAATTGGAGATGTGTGAAATTATATTCAAAAAGCAGGAGTCAAGAATTAAAACCAAGTGTGCAGCCCACAGGGAAGAGGCGATCAAGGAAAGCAGCAGGTCATTACAATTATTGATGTTCTAAATTTATATAGTGCCATCTCTGTGCAGGGAAACATAAGTGGATAGATAGGGAGACAAGTTCCTGTCCCCAGTGATCATATGGTCTACACTTAAGAGAGAAGGGGAATCACAGAAGGAAGAAATGGTAGTCAAAGGTAGCAACCTTTCCTGCTCTGACTCCTCCTCCTCAAAAAAAAAAAAAAGACAAAAATGTGATCCAAAATCAGTTGAATGAACCTCTGTCTTCCCACACAGCTGATGCTTGGTAAAACAGGTGGTGATGGAGAGTGAAGATTGTGGCAACAGTGTTTAAACTGACTAAGCAGTGATAGTGAATACAAAGCAATTATTGTATTGCTGTGTTCCCTCAAGTCATTTCCAACTTATGGTGACTCTAAGACGAACCAATGGTGATGGTGGTGGGGTTGGCAAGATTTGTTCAAAATAGATTTGCCATGGCCTTGCCTTGAGGCAGAGAGAATGTGACTTGCCCAAGGTCACCCAGTAGGTTTCTATGGCCAAACAGAGATTCAAATCCTGGTCTTCAGAGTTGTAGTCCAACAGTAAACTGTTGAAATGTGGACAAGATCTAGAACTTTGGTCATTATAGGGTTAATGGTGAGCTGTTGAGCTAGAAATTACCTTCAGCTGTGTGCATTACCTTAATCAGCTGCTGAGCCTTTATAAGGCTAGCTTTCTTTTGTGGTTCTCTCTCTGTATTAGTCTTTTCCCTTTGCATTATATTTTGTTTTACCCAGCTTTAATGTACAGTTGTCCCTCCCAATTTGCAGACTTAGAGTCCCTGGTCTCACCCGTTTGTGGACAGCAAGCAGGGAGGGACAAAATGGTCTGTGTGCCTGGGATACACGTGCAGATGAACATGCAGAAGCGCACCACTACTGAAACCAATACAAACTCCCATATTGAGGTTTTCCCCAGATTCACCAGGGGAGGGGGAGAGTGTCCAGAATGGAGGCATCACATACCTGATTGGGACTTCTCCCATACTTGGCAATGAATAGAAAAGTCCAGTTCTTTGCAAGTCCAGGAGAAGTCCTGATAGGGTATGGGATGCCTCCATTCTTGGCACAGTGCTGTACGATAACATCTGTTTTTACACAGTCTCAGCCCATGCCCAGATTGGGAGAAATAAGCAAGTGCAATAATCTCCTAGGGTTGATGTCATCGAGTGCAGAAACTCATGGCGTCACCCCTGCCTTGACCTCCTTCCATCCCACACCATACAGAATCCTTAGCAATAGTTTTTATACTAATGTTACTCCTAAATCATAATTTCCATATGTCACTGACTGTAATAGTAATAATTGTGACATAAACAACTGGCAAAATTAAAATTATACATTTAAATTACAATATTGTATACAGAACCTGAATGTATTTACATGTGATTTCATGTAGTTAAAGTGAAAATTTGGTAAGATGTGATGTTTTCAAAGAAAATTTTCAATGAAATTTAAAATATTTTTAAAATTTAAAATTTTAATTTTGAATTTAAAATAAATCATATTTTTTTAAAAAAATCTTTTTAAATTTTCTTTTAAAGCATTTTTTTTTAAAAAAAACTTGGGGCTTCCCCTTTCTCCTCCCAATGTTTCTCACCCCATTTACCTCATCTCTTCAGTATTTTAAAGGGACACAGGTAAACATCACAACCCATTTCTGCCAAAAGGTAGATGTTGGGGAACAGAGGTATCAGCTCTTCTCAAGGTCCCCTCTCCTCCTAGTGATACCCCTATTGTGAATCATCATTCTTGCTTCTTGCAAGAAACCCTTTGGACAATTTGAGAGAGAATTGTTCTTTTCCTTTTTTTAATGTTATGTATCTGCTTTTGCCATCATCTCATAAATCCTCTTTGCTTATCTCAGTAAAACCTCTTAAGCACAGAACCTGGGGTTTGATTGCCTACTTTTTTTCAATTATCTTTCCCTTATGTTCCAGACTATATTTATCACACTAGACCATTACCTGCAATCCAGAACCCATCCAATGTTTTGGAGTTCAGATTTCTCCTAATGCCTGGCCATCATCATACTGAACAAGACTGATGGTCCAGAGATGATCCCAGTAGGGCTTGCATCTTCATAGAAATGATTTCCCATTGACTGGGGGCTGTGATGCTGTGCTCTTAGTTGACCTCCTGGAGAAAGAGAGTGATGTTGGAAGGATCCCTTGCAAGTAGGACACACCCAACTTCTGTTCCCATTTCCTCCCATTTCCTTTCAAATTTCACTTAAAAGGTCACTCAGAAGAAGGAATGAAATACTTCATTGTTTACTGAGGGGGGGCAATAGTTCATATTCAATGTGCTAGAGATGAAAATGAGAAACAGCCCAATCTCTGACACCATATATACCACACTGAGTTGTTGCATACCACTTTGATGATATTTGTATAAAGTTACTACATTCAGCCCTCTATATCCATGGATTCTGCCTCCATGGATTCAACCATCCATGGCTTTAAAGTATTGTTTTACAATAATTCCAAAAAATAAAGCTTGGTTTTTGCTATTTTATATAAGGGACACCCATTTGCCTATGCCACTGTATATAATGAGACTCGAGCATCTACAAAATTAGGTATCCACGGGAAATCCTGGAACTAATAAATACATAAAATACACAATTTCCCCTTTACCTGTGTGTCTTAAGGGTAAAGCACGGAGGCTTAGGTGCCCCAATAGGTTCTGCTCTCAATTTAACACTCAGCAGGGGCAGGTAAGTTAGGATGATAAATGTTTTTGTTTTTTTTTAATGAAGGAAAACACATGGGAATATATCAGTGTTACAGCAATGCAAAGCAATTTATACAATTTTATACTTCCAGCATCATAGCTTCCAACTATTCCCATCTGGCAGGGACAGCCCCATTTAATCATCTGTTGTCTCACTTTTTCATCTGCTTTTAAAATGTCCCAGTTTCTCTTCCTCCCACTTTCCCCCTTTGTCATATAGGGCCTGTACAGACAGGCCAAAATAAAGCTGCTTCAGGTCACTTTGGAGGTATGCTGTTTAAATGACACACACAGCTGAAGAGGCCAGAGGTGTTCCGGTCCTTAGGAATGAAGTGTGGCTTTGGCGTGGCTTTTGGCCTCTTAGGATGCATGCATTATTTAAACAACATACTTCCAAAGTGACCTGAAGCAGCTTTATTTTGGCCTGCCTGTATGGGCCCATAGTGTGCCTGCTTCTTCTGGTGCTGCACGCCGGAAGAAACAATGGCACACATGCCGCTGTGAGCACGAGCCCCATTACTTGTAATGGGGCTTGAGCATACATGTTTTTGTTTTAAGTGGGGGGAGGGATCCAGAATGGATCCACCGCATAAAACAAGGGTGCACTGTACTTCAATTGCTGCAAGCTGAGTTCAAAGTGCAAAAGTAGTTTACAATCAGTGCAGGAAGAGGAGAGAAGATAAAGAATCTTACCCTTCCCAGTACACTCAGGTAAAACCAAATTGTGTTTCCTTTCTTATTAACTTTAGCACACTCTGATGTTGCTTGGCCACAAGTGTCCTGGTTTTCATCTGTGATCTGTTGGAGGGTATGCAACATGCACACACAAAGATGGAACAAATGATAGCCATAACCAATGGGATTGAACCACACCAGAGGAGAAAACAGCCTGTTCCACTAAAGGCTCCCTGAAGATACATTCAGTTTACGTACTGACATCCCCACATGAACGTCATGAAACTCTGACAGAATTGCAGTGTTGATATGTACCCCAAGACTTTTCTAATCCAGCTCCCCACCAATTCCACAATCCATGTCTAAAGCATCTTTGACAGGCAACCATGCAAACCTTTGTTTAAAAAATCTCCAACAAATGAGCAACTAGTTTTACTGGAGTTTTGTTGTTTTCGTGTATGTTCAAGTTGTTCTCGACTTAAGATAGGTGAATCTATCATGGGATTCTTGGTGAGTTTCTTCAGAGGGACTTTGCCCTTACCATCCTCTGAAGCTGAGGAAGTGCAGCTCACTCAAGGTCTCTCAATGGGTTTACATGGCCAAGCTGAGATTTGAACACCAGTCTCCAGGGTCATAGTTCATCACTCAAACCACTACATCATGCCAGCTCTCAAAGTTTACTTTTTACCAGAGTCCCCCAACCAGCATGTCTACTGGCTATGAATAGTTGCTGTGAATTTTACTCCAAAAAATATAAATTTTTCAAGCTCTGGGCCCTCTTTACCATTCTCCAGTGTGGTCTCTCCCAACTGTCCATTTTGAGATCCCTCCCTACACATCTCTTGAATCTGGTTTGACAGTAGAGAAGGAGGCAGCTGTTTCCCCCTGATGAGGCCAGAAATGACCAGAAGACCACCAACAGCAGCCCTGCGAAGAAAGAAAGTCAAAAACCATCCTCTTGAGTCCTGGCTGCTACATTTGGATATGTTAATTCATTTTTAATGTATGCACATTTAAATTTGACCCTTAACTACTGGGCATGCTGAAGTGGGAAAAGAGAGACGCAGAGGGAAACATCTAGGCAGATTTAAAGCTGTCTCACTAGCAGCCCAGCTCTTATCGGCTCCTGCCAGCCAAAGCATTTAAGGGATTTGGATGGGAACCGGAGCAGCTCCCCACTAGGCTGGCTTTTTCTGCATTGATCTCGGACCTCCTCTGATCATTGACAGAGCTGCTGATGAATGAAGGGAAAAGTAACTGAAAATGGGTGAGCTGGGAATCAATCCCACAATTCAGCACAGTCCTGGGTCAGATTAGTAGAGTCCTCTACTCTATCCTCCTTCAATCCAGCACCCTCCAGAAGGGCTGGACTCCCCAGTAGTACATTTTGGCTACAAATGGGAATTGTTATCCAGATGGAGCTTAGTAAATTTACCTTTTTTTTTTTGTGACAACCACTCCCAGGATGTTTTAGCCAACATGGCCAATAAAGAACTGCAGTGGGCCCTTGGATTTGGTCCCACCGTTCCAGGGCCACCCATGGATACAAAAATCTGTGGGATCCCATTAAAGAAAATGGCATAGAGAAATGGGATGCCTTATATATAATAGCAAATTCAAGGTTTGCTTTTCAAAATTTATATCTTTTTGGAATATTTTCAAGTCATGAATGGTTGATTCCATGGATAAAAAAATCCATGGATATGGTGAGCCGACTGTATTCAAACAATCAGGTTGAATACATTGGCTGGAGTCTTCACCATTGCTAGTGGCTACTCTTTTTCCAGAGCTATACAACAGTATATGATAAAGGAAGGTAGTTAAAAATCCATTGATTCTCTGTAACATTTTTCTTCCATGCTTTCCTTCCTTCATGGCCTCTGCACCAACCATCTTTTTCGTCCTGCCAGTAATGCCTATTGTATGCCAGTTTAGCTATGCCAGTGTTGTGCACTATCACTGCCTATTAACATTCTGACTATTTTCTTTTTATGCACTTCAGGGCGTGTTCACATTGCAATGTTATAACAGTTTGATACCACTTTAATTGACATGGCTGTATCCGATGGAATCTTGAGATATTCTGCAGTACATTCTCCAGTACCTTCTCATCAAATACTTCACTGGAGCTCTCTGGCAGAGAAGTCAACGCCTATCAAAATACTACAAGTTCCAGAATTCCATAGGAAACAGCCATGAAAGTTAAAGTGGTATCAAAATTCTATAACTCTATTGTGCAGATATGCCCTCTGAGGCTCCCCAAGTCCAGGATATACACTATGTAGTAAAAGTGATCTTGAAGTTTTAGGCTGTATCTGCACTGTAGAAATAACCCAGTTTGACACCACTTTAACTTCCATGGCTTTGCATGTGCTGAAATGATCTCTTCTGATTTTTATTTGAGGAGCAGTGCCCTTATTTTGAGAGCCATCGTGACATAGTGGTTTGAGCATTACACTACAACTTTGGAGTCCAGGGTTCGTTTCCTATCTCGGACATGGAGCCCACTGGGTAACCTTGGGCAAGTCACAGTCTCTCAGCCTCAGGGAACAAATCTTGGCAAGAAACCCCATGAGACTAAGGGTCATCATAAGTAAGAAATGACGTGTAGGCACACAACAACAAAAACAAGCCACTATTTTGCCTTTTTGTAGCCACACTCCCATCTTTCTCACATAACTGTTCTCTTTTGTGTCAGGCCATCCCAGAACTCACTAGTCCATACTTTATTGTTATGGTGACTATGACTTATGGAAGGCATAAGCCTCCAAGAAATCTTGTTACTAGCAGCACTGCCCAGGTTTTGCATAATCAAGGCTGTGACTCTATCTCCCATAATTCCTTACCATTCTTTGGTCATACTGACTGGGACTTCTTTGAACTAAAGCCTAAAATATCTCAAACCATACAACATTTCATTGTTGAAACCCAGTACAAGTATGGCCAGCCAACATTACACTGCAGTCAAGATGTCAAAGGTTTCTGATAAGGAAGGATAAACAAGCTAGGAGAGGATGCAGCAGTTTGCTATTGCCTGAGCCTACTAGGAAAGGTAAGATTCTACCTCATTTTTCCCTCTCTCCTTGCCAAGCTACTTTTCCACTTTTAACTATGGAGTTTATCACATGGGAGGCATTCCATGTAGAAATGGGATTTAAAACCTGAAAAAAACATAAAGAATCATGCAAAAGTGCAATTGATTTTCAGAGCCATCAGGAGTAATGCAACATTAAAACGGCTAGAAAGCTGACAAAACACGATTCTTTTTACTCTGGGGATTGTCTGAAAATCAATTGCACTTTTGCATATCTTTTCTACTTTCTGTCCAGGTTAATGTTGGGTTAACCTGGACATCGTCGGATAATAAATCGGCTTTTGCGGGGGGGGGGGGGGGTCACTTTAAATCCCATTTTTGTACGGGATCCCTCCTGTGTGACAAACTCCTTAGTTTGCAGCAGGGGAAGTAAGCTGAGGACAAGAGAGAAAATAGAAGGAAGAGGAATAAACTGGGATACTTTAAAAGCAGCTGTGAAAGAAGGATGAGGACTAATCCTTCTAAATCAAAAGAGCCCTCCCCTCCCTCCTTCCAACTGTCATCTTCTGGCCTGGGAGGGAGTGAAAGGACAGGACCAATGCCATTGGGCCCGGCCTTGATTAAGAAAAAGAGCCCTCCCTCCAGTCCATCTGCCTTGGTCCAGGCCTCAGAGGGAGAGAAGAATGCTGGACCTGATCCCCCCCCCACCATTCCCTTCTCCTTTTGTGTCATCTCTTTTTAGACTGTAAGCCTGAGGGCAGAGAACCGTCTATTATACCCTCTGTTGTAAGCCGCCCAGACTCCCAGTGATTGGGCGGCATATAAATAAATCCTATCATTATTATTATTATTATTATTATTATTATTATATTGAGACAGTTGGAAAGTATGATAGCTGGAGGGCACTAGGATGGTTTACCCTGACCTTAAAAGAAATTGCCATCACTTTCAATGACAAAAGAAATACGCATCCTGAAGAACCAGAGTCCCTCTGCCCCTAGCAGGCAACACAAGTCTCATGCACTTTTCTTTTGCTCAGTTTGGATTTGTCTTCTGCTTCCTTCATGGCTCATTCAGATGGCAAGGCACAAAAAAAGGAAGGCTGCTCCAAAATTCCTTGCTGGAAGAGAAAGAGAGAAGGAAGGGAAAGGAACAGAGACCCTTCTGGGGGCCTCTGCCCAGATGTTGTCAGTTAGTGGTGATAAGATCTCGGCATATTAATGCAAACAGCGGGGCTTTGTGGGGTTTTGGATGTGATGCTATCGCTCTGCTGGAATGCAGGGCAGCCCCGAGAGACAATGCTCACACACTCTGGGTACACAGGCAGGTAGAAGAGGAGCCCTAAAAGGAGGAGACACAATGAAAACCTTGTGCAATTGAGTCTTCCCAGACCTCTGCCACCAAGTATAGTTCTTTACCATCAGCTGAACCATGCTGCACATGGACCAGAGCTAAAAATGCTACTTTGGGGGATGACAACTTCCAAAATCCTTCAACCATCAGGGACAACAGATTCTCAAAGCTGAGTCTCAAAAAGCAGGATTTCCAAATTCTGGAGTGGGTGGCATCCTGTTAGTGACATACATGCGTTATACTATGCATGCAGAGTGATTTTATTTGTTCAACATGTATGCAGAAAATATCATATGCAGAGCAGTCCAGACTCAGAAGGAGGAGGAGTGAAGATCGAAGGAAGGAACATCAACAACCTAAGATACACTGATAATACCATATTACTAGTAGAAAACAAGAAAGACTTGTAACAGTTACTAAAGAAAGTCAAAGAAAAAATTGCTAAGATTGTCTTAATGCTGAATATTAAAGAAACAAAAATAATGACCATGGAAGAATGACATGAACTCATCCTAGATAATAAAAGAATAGAAATAGTCAAAGAATTCCCATACTGTGGGTCAAACATTGATCAGAGAGGAGACTGCAGTCAAGAAATTAGAAGTAGACTAGGAATGGGAAGGGCAGCTATGAAGGAACTAGACAAGATACTACACGGCAAAAACAACATTAAATGCTAAAGTAAGGATTATCCAAGCCATCGTATTCCCCATCACCATATATGGATATAAGATCTGGACATTAAAGAGGGCAGATGGAAAGAAAATAAACTAATTTGAAATGTGGTGTTGGAGAAGAGTACTGAGGATACCGTGGGCAGCCAAAAAGACAAACAAATGGGCCTGAACTCTCCCTGGAAGTCAGGATGACTTAGGACCTGAACAGACAGGCCAAAATAAAGCTGCTTCAGGTCACTTTGGAGGTATGCTGTTTAAATGACACATGCATCTTAAGAGGCCAGAAGCTGTGCCAAAGCAGCACTCCAGTCCTTAGGACTGGAGCATAGCTTTGGCGCGGCTTCTGACCTCTTAGGACACATGCATCATTTAAACAGCATACCTCCAAAGTGACCCAAACGAGTTTTATTTTGCCCTGTTTGTTCAGGCCCTAAGTTGAGGTTGTCATACTTTAGACACACCATGAGAAGGGAATACTCATTAGAAAAATCAGTGATGCTAGGTAAAGTGGAAGGCAGCAGAAAGAGAGAAAGACCATAAGCCAGATGGCCGGACTCAGTAAAGAGACCAATGGACCTGAGCCTACAGGACCTGAGCAGAGCGACTGAGAGCAGGGTTCTTTCCAGTATGTCTCATCCACATGATCACTATGAGTCAAAGGCCACTCACAGGCAGCTAACAACAGCAAACAACAAGCATCATAGCCAGCTGATGTGAGCTTAAGTAGAGCTCTACTGATAGGACCACTGCACAGGCATAAATGCATTAAAATATGCAGCATAGCATGTGAATACACAGGCCTCTGTGAGTTGCTTTTGTGTATTTTGTATTGCGGTTTCACAGTGGGTTGTTAGCCATGCACATTGAACACTGATCCACATACATTGCACTATGTTCGTATTCAGTATAGGGGTTGCACCACATAACTCCAAAAGCAGATATTTACATTATACTAAGTTGCTGTCTTATCCTGGGTGTCGATAGTTTCAAAACACACTCAAATATATCCATGGAAACAACAGAAATGGCTTTCCTTACATCATTCTTCTCCCCCCTACACACATATTTTTAACCATTTTAAAGAGAACTTAAGGTGATATGGTAGAATTACCATTGCTCCCATTCAGACATGCTAGCTGGGAAATTCTGTGATTTGTAGTCCTGAAAAGTAGGTCTCCAGCACTCCAACATGGATAGAAGTAGTTACTGTTATTGTTATGTGCCTTCAAGTCACTTCTGACTTATGGTGTCCCTAAAATGACCCTATCACAGGGTTTTCTTGGCAGACTTTGTTCAGAGGGGGTTTACTCTTGCCTCCCTCTGAGTCTGAGAAAGTGTGACTTGACCAAGGTCACCCAGTGAGTTTGCATGACTGAGTGGGGATTCAAACCCTGGTCTCCCAGAGTCCTAGTCCAACACTCAAACAACTACACCACACTACTGGAGTTTATCACACTAGTGAGATCCCATGGGAAAACAGGAGTTAAACATGATATAACGCGAAGATAACCTGGAAATGCCCAAAGTTTATCATACGACATCGCAGTTAATGTGAAATAAGGTGAAGTTAATCCGCAGTTAAAGAAGAGAAAACCAGCAGTTTATTAAATTTGGAACAAACCAAATTTAAAAAGTTGCTGGTTTCCTCCACTTTAACTGCAGATTAACTTTGTGTTATTTCATTTTAGCAGCAATTAGTATGATAAATTTTCCGAATTTGCAGGTTCAATTTAAATTCGAATTTAATTTAACTCTCGTTTAACTCCCATTTTCTCACAGGATCTCGCTAGTGTGATAAAGCTCACTGGCTCACAACACAGACGGCACTGAATTTCATTCAGATAGGTGCATGGAAAGAACTAGGGCAGTTTTCCGAATCAGATTTTTATTTCTCCATTGAGTTACGTGTAAAAGAGAAGGTATAACAGGGGGGTTGCGGGTTTGGGAATATATGTTTTTTAATCTTTGTAAGCCACCCCGATTGCATCTTGTAGAGGGGCGGGATATAAATAAATTTGATGATGATGATGATGATGATGATGATGATGATGATGATGATGATGATG
>NC_056524.1:265750548-265768507 GCF_019175285.1 Sceloporus undulatus
TGTTGCATGGACATTACTTCTTTAACCGAAACTTTGGTACCAGGGACAGAAATGACATGGAAATAATAGGGATAGGTTCTTACACCACAAAAAAGAAGAGTTCAATAAGTTTCAGCAAAACTTTTTATCCAAAACTAACAATATTCACATGTGAAATGAAACAACCAGATCAAAGGAGGATATATATATTAAACCCTTTGCAACCTACTAGAGACCACTTAAAAGCTTCTTCCAAAGTATATCCAGAGATTTTTTGTTTTGTTTTGTTTCATCAACCTCCAGCCTTCTTATGAATTCCATTTTGGGGGCCAAACTTATAGATGTAGGTTCTTTTTAAAAACATTCTGGAGGGAGCTGCTAAGGCAGGCTTATCTGTTCTCCCCCCTTTTGCATTTCATGCATGCTCAGTATGAGATTCTGGAGGGAAGGAGCTACTGTTTACCTTGCCTACTGTAGATAGCCATACACAACTAATGTACGATTGGCTAGAGTAAAATCCTATCTTCCCCACCCCCACCTTCATTGCATGAATTACTGCAGACGTGTTGCTGCACCCTGATACTAGGCATCTGTGTTTCTCCAACCCCTCTTTGCCGTGTTCCTAGTGCTGCTAAAAACCTTCCTGCTAGACAGAGGAGGAGAGAAAAAGGGCTAGGCAGGCATAAAAAAACTTTGTAAATAGAATATGCAAAGGGATCTAGTACCTGAGACTAACTGAAAGAAAAAAGCTGGTAGCATGAGTTTTCATAGATTTCAGCTTACTTTCTCTGATGCATAGCGTACAGTAGAGAGTCCAGAGAAAAACTAAAGGCAGCAATGTCTTTGAATTCTACCATTTTATAAAAAGGAGCTTCTTTGTCAGAGGTTTTTGTTTTATTTTGTTTTTTGTAACTGAGGTCTGCCTACTTATAAATAATAAAACTAAGAATGTAAAAGTTCTTTCACCCCACTAATGTCTCTGGTCAAAAGGATTTTGAGGCCAGAACAATGATAGGAACAATGATAGATACATTTTAATCATGTTGTAGCATAAGGCGCAGCCTTTCCATTACTCCACCTCCCCTGATAAAATTCTGATAATATTAATTTTGTGGGGCTGCTGATCTTCCTTTGTTGCAAGATCTCTGGCACCAAGCTCTAAAGTTGCTTGGTTTGATTGTCTTAACAATTTAAAAGAGAGATTAGAAAAGTTTTTTTTTTAAAAAAAACAACAACAACAACCTACAACTCCCAGAATCCCCCGGCTAGTTTGGGAGCTGGTCCCATGTTGCTTAGGGGTGTCTGAGAGCTGTAGTGCAGAGAAACTTTACCAAGTTAAATGTGCAGTGTGGGTGTACCATGTAATTTTATTCTCCCTGTGAAACAAAAACAAAAACTTATTGTCTTCTGCCTATGCATCTGTCAGATCAGAATCTTCTCAAATTAACTGAATATTCTCCAGTGAAGGCTTGTTTATAGAAATTTATGCATACAATACCACTAAGGACTTTATCACACTAGCCTGCTGTTCCACCACAATCACACTAGTTAGAAGGAAAGCACACCAGTTTGTCATCATTTCTTATCATACTTTACCCCATGATACCACTTTGGTGATCTATGATCTCATGATCTTCTTTCTGAATTGCCAAATGCCGCTTTTTGTAGGAAAGGGGGGAATGAGAGCTCCCAGCTTCCAAGTGCTTCCTGAAGCCAGTTGCTGTGGGAATGTTCACACAGTACCCAGTTTCAAGAAAATGTTGGCAGTTGCAATTGCTACTCTGGCTCCCTCCTGAAACATGGGGCTGTGTGCACATTCATACAGCAGCTCCGTGTGATCACTGCTGCCAACTGCCTCCTGAAGCCAGATGCTGTGTGAATGTACACACAGCTGCCAAATTTGGGAAGGTCTTGGCTTCCATGATTGCTGTGAGACAGAGGGGGAGAGGAGCAGAATCACATCCACATGACTGTCTGAGAATCAGAACTGAAGCAGAAGGGACTTATCACATGAAGGCAGTAATGGAATAGCAGTGAGATTGAGAGCCTATTGATAGGTTTTGTCCATCGATGAAAAGGTACACCACAGTAATGAATGGAATACAAGGCAAGATGGGCATGTTGTTGTGTGTTAAGTACCAGACAAAGATGTTTTTATTCTGTTCAAATTCTGCTTTATAGCCTTGTATGACAGAATCCTTAGTCTTCTGGAAGACAAATGTCACAGCTGAGAAAATTGAGGAGGTTAGCCAAGATATACCTTCCAACAGTCCCAATTTATAAGGGACTTAACATTCTCTATAATCCCATTTTTTCCAGCTGCTTTTAAGATGTCCCAATTTCTCTCACCTCTTCCCACTTTCCTCCCTTGTTCTCAGCTTACTTCATTGCTTCAAACTGAGTTGAAGTGCAAAAGTACAGTGGAGCCTTTGTATATGCAGGGGATCCATTCTGGATCCCCCCTCCACATATGGGAAAAACCGTGGGACCTCAAATCCTATTGATTTCAATGGTGGCACGCTCACACGTGCACCGCCACATATGCACCACAGTGTGCACCATTTCCCCCCACCCACCCCCGGGCTTGCCATCAAATATCAAATCTGCGTATGGCAAGCCGTAGTTTAGGCAGGCTGTAGTTTAGGTTCAGTTAAGTGTAGTTATATATGGCACTATTTAAACGGGTGCTATGACATGCCCCCATTACGTGCAAGGGGTGGCGCTTTCAAACGCCCCTTACCCCTCGCACATGACGGGGCGTAAAAATGGTGGCACCCTATACACATGGGCGCTGCCATTTTGACGTGATGGACGCCTAGCATCCGCACGTCTCGGTGCCTTGATGACACTGCAAGAACGCCATTGGCTTCTTTTTGTTGAGCGAGGGAGCCACGCGGTTTGTCCGCTGCGGCTCCCTTGCACAACAAACTAGGGCGGCAGTAGACCACCTTTTGGGGCAGTTTGTATCCCGCCTATGTTTAGCCTGGAGGAGAGAAGTTTAAGAAGTGATATGATAGCCATGTTTAAATATTTGAAAGGATGTCATACTAAGGATGGAGCAAGCTTGTTTTCTGCTGCTCCATAGACTAGGACACAAAGCAGTGGATTCAAACCACAGGAAAAGAGATTCCACTTCAACATTAGCAATAGCAAGTACATTTCTATACCACTTATCACTGCACTTAACCACTCCCTAAGCAGCTTACAAAGTGTAAGCTAATTGCCTCCAACAATCTGGGTACTCATTTTAGCAACCTCAGAAGGATGCAAGCCTGAGTTGAGCTTGAGCCCTTTCGCTGGTATTGAACTCGCAAACTTATGGTTTGTGAATGAGTGGCTTCAGTACAGGTGTTTAACCACTACACCATTAGGAAGAACTTCCTGAGAATAAGAGCTGTTTGACAGTGGAACACACTCCCTTGGAGTGTGGTGGAGTCTCCTTCTTTGGGGGGTTTCAAATGGAGGCTGGCTGGCCATCTCTTAGGATTATTTTGTGTATTCCTGTATGTCAGGGCATTGAACAGGACAGCCCTTGTGGTCACTTCCAATCATCATCATCATCATCATCATCATCATCATCATCATCATCATCATTTATTTATATACCACTTTTCCTTCAGATCAAAGCGGTTTACACAGAATAAAACTATATGACCCATGTCATAGTACAATATATCATCAGTTACAAATATACAATCGAAAATTTTAAAAACAATATATAAAAACAGTTGGGGACATCAGACAAATAATCTTAATCTATTAGGGACTAGTTTCTCTACAACGATTGGGAGGGTATGCTACCCAGAAGAGATAGGTTTCCAATGCCTTCTTAAAGGCTTCCAATGTCGAACTAAGTTGAATCTCTTCCGGGAGTGCATTCCAATGGGTTGGAGCTGCCGCTGAATAAGTTCTTTGGTGCGTTGCTGCCAATCTTACCTTTGGGCATTCAAGAACATATTTCCCCATTATTCTGAGGGTGCAGGGCGGATTATGTAGGGAGAGGTGCTCCCTCAAGTAACTCGGGCCCAAGCCATGTAGGGCTTTATAGGTAACGACCAACACTTTGTATTGTGCCCGGAAGCTAATTGGCAGCCAGTGTAAAGATTTTAATACTGGTGTTATATGGTCGGTTCTTGAAGTTCCCGCAACCAATCTGGCTGCAGCATTTTGGACTAGCTGAAGCTTTCGAACCTGGTACAAAGGTAGCCCCATGTAGAGCTCATTACAGAAATCCAAGCGAGAGGTTACCAGTGCATAGACTATCGTTTCAAGGTCCTTTTGGTCCAGACAGGGACGCAGCTGGCGTATCAGCTGAAGCTGGTACCAAGCACTCCTTGGTACTTGAGATGATAACTGTAGAGATGAGTCCAGGAGTACTTTGTCCTTTAGGGGGAGTGTAACCCCGTCTAGGACTGGATGTCAAATTTCCCTGTCTAGATTTGGGGCACCTATCACGAGTACCTCTGTTTTCTCTGGATTCAGCTTGAGTTTGTTTTCCCTCATCCAGCCCATTACTGACCCCAGGCAGGCATCCAGAGGAGAGGTGCCGTCCTTAGTCACTATATCAGCCGGAGACATGGAGAGATAGATCTGGGTGTCATCAGCATACTGATAACACCGTGCTCCATGATTCCGGATGATCTGTCCCAGCGGCTTCATGTAAATGTTAAATAACATGGGGGACAGAATGGCACCCTGAGGGATGCCAGGTGTCAGCTCTCTTTTACGAGAGCAACTGTCCCCCAGCCTCACCATCTGGAACCTTCCTGAGAGGTAGGATCAGAACCACTGGAGCGCAGTGCCCCCGATACCTAATTCCCTCAGATGTTCCAGAAGGATACCATGGTTGATGGTATCGAAGGCCGCAGAGATGTCCAAGAGCACCAACAGGGTCACACTTCCCCTGTCGATGCCCAGACGAAGATCATCGACTAAGGCGACCATGGCAGTCTCAACTCCATGTCCTGCTCTGAAGCCAGTTTGAAATGGCTCCAGATAATCGGTTTCATCCAAGACAGATTGGAGCTAAAAGGCGACTGCCCTCTCAATCACCTTGCCCAAGAATGGTAATAAGGAGACCAGCCTGTAATTACACCTCAAGAGGAGATCAAAGGAGGGTTTATTCAGTAAGGGTTTTACTACTGCCTGTTTTAAGGCCGATGGAAATATACCCTCCCGAAGAGATGTATTTACTATGAGATGTAATGCAGTTTTTATAGCATCTCCTCCTTGAACGGTCAACCAAGAAGGGCAAGGGTTGAGGGGACATGTCGTCCTTTTCACATGACCAAGGAGCTTGTCCACGTCCTCGGTATTATAGAATCATAAAATCATAGAGTTGGAAGAGACTGCACGGGCCATCCAGTCCAACCCCCTGCCATGCAGGAAATCCAAATCAAAACATTCCCGACAGATGGCCATCTAGCCTCTGCTTAAAGACCTCCAAGGAAGGAGACTCCACTACACTTCGAGGGAGTGGGTTCCACTGTCGAACAACCCTTACTGTCAGGAAGTTCTTCCTAATGTAGAGGTGGAATCTCTTTTCCTGTAGCTTGCATCCATTGCTCCGGGTCCTGTTCTCTGGAGCAGCAGAAAACAAGCTTGCTCCCTCCTCAATATTCACAAATTCAAAACGATCCAGAATAATCTTGTTTCCAGAGTCACTGGACGCCTCTGCTATAGGTTTTGTCAGAAGACCAGCGTCAAGATCAGCCCTTATCTGACAGATTTTATCGGCAAAAAAGTCGTTGAAAGCATCACAACAGGCTGTCGTTGGTTCTAATAAAGGGTTCAGGGTGGCCAGGGAGTTAATTCCCTAGCCACCCTGAACAGCTCTGCTGGATGAGACTTGGCCGATGCAATCTGTGCAGCACAGAACGAGTTCTTTGCTGCATCGATTGCCACTCCATAGGAACGTAACATGTTTTCATGGAGTGTCTTGTCAGATATGTTCTCGTGTTTCCACCAGTAGCGCTCTAGTCGTTGCGCAGCCCGCTTCATCTGGTGAAGATCTTTAGTGTACCAGGGTCTTTTGTTTGGAGCGGGCTGGTAAGGACGCTCAGGAGCGATACTGTTTATTACCCCGGTGAGGTTCGTATTCCAATTATCAACCAGGGTATCAACAGAATCACCATCGTTCCCAAACATAGCATCCTCTAAGGCTTCTTGGAACCTTTTTGGTTCCATCAGCTTTCAAGGGTGGACCATTATAATAGGTCCTCCACCCCCGAGGGGTTTTTGGATCGTGGCTTTCAGTCCTACCTTGACTAGAGAATGATCCGTCCATGACAGGGGAGAAATATCATTTATTCCCGCCCACAGATTTTCTCGCTCCGTACTGAAGACTACATCGAGTGTATTACCAGCACAGTGTGTTGGACCCGAGACCAATTGGGACAGGCCCATGGCTGTCATGGATTCCATGAACAACCGAGCCGCACCTGTTAGATCTGATGAGCCGGCCTCGAAGGGGATGTTGAGGTCCCCCAGGACAAGAAGCCTAGGGGACTCCAACACTAGCTCCGAGACCAGCTGTGTCATCTCGGCCAGGGAGTCTGTTAGGCTATAGGGTGGACAGTAGACCAACAGAATCCACAGGCTGTCCTTGGCCTTCAGAGTCAGGTAAATACATTCCATGTGTCTCAGTTTCGGAACCGAGTTCCTGATCAAGGTGATATGGCTTTTATGGACCACGGCCACTTCTCCCCCTCGCCCACTTTCCCTGACCTGCTCCTTCAGCGTGTACCCGGCTGGGAGAGCTTTAGCCCAGGTCACACAACTGTCCTCCCCCAGCCAGGTCTCCATGATGCATGCCAGGTCGGCGTCCTGTTCATCTAATAGATCATATATGATGTGGGATTTATTTTTCACTGACCTGGCATTACATAGGAGCAAGGTGAGGGTCTGTGGTATGTATGGGACAATCCTCGGTTCTTTCGGATTAACAGGGTGACTGGAAGGCGGGATAGATATTAAACATTGTTCTCGTCTTCCTTTTGATGTACTAATCAACCTGTTAGCGCCATATCTCCCCATTCCCTGCACCACTCTTATCGGGATTCCCTGATCGATTTATCTTTATATCGGTACAATTGACCACCATTCTCTTAACAACACTCTCCTCTACATCATGTTCTAATTGTTGCTGTTGTGACTCTACTGAAATCATCATCATAGAATATCCAAATATAAAACAGTGGAGAATCAGCTATGATTCTAACTTAGCAGGGGAGAGGGGAGAGGAGGATGCAGGATCTTGCCCTTCCCAGTAGGCTCGGACAAAAGAAAAATTCCGCAGCCTCTCCTGTCTTGTGTGTCCTTTTTCTTAACCACAGTCTGCACACTTCCATCTTAGCCACATTCTGCTTGGCTATGGCTATCCCAGGTTCCCTATGTAAAGTTCTGGAGGGTGTGCTTCTGTCCTTGCTTTCATTTACAAATAGAAAGATGGAGTACCTGGTGGAAGAGAACAACAGATATAAAAACTTTATAATTATGCACAGCTTCACTGGGGATACTATTGGTAGATGTAGGTTTCATTCCTCATCATTGTCCAAGGCAGCCAATTGTCAATGGGAGCACCAGGGTGTAAAATGCAACCTCTGAAATGGACCCCTGATCTCTAATCTAACACATAAATATGACCAAGAGCGTCTAATTGATTGTTCAGGCTCACTACAGTTGTATTGGCTGAAATACACAGGCAGCAAAGCAAGAAAACTGGAGGCAATTTGACTGTAATCTGCAATCTGTCAATTTAGCAGCGTGACTAAAGCATTCGTGAATGGGAGAAGAAGGGCTGAATGTCTATAATATTGACGCACAAGAGTCCGGGCAGAACAAACTGAATCTACAGTTCGAAAGAGTTTTTAAAAATAAAAGAGTGGCACCAAGAAGGAAAGCACAACACAACATTTTATTTCCTAATATTTTACAGTGCCTCTTCCTATATCATCTTTAAAACACCCATTAATAACCTCAGAGGCTTTGGCAGCAAAAGTAAAGTGAGTACCTGAGTACTATTTGTTTCTGACTCTAGGTCCAATGGAGAGCCAGTAATTTGACCACTGGACTATGACTCTGGAGACCAGGGTTTGAATCCTCACTTGGGCAAATCACAGTCTCAGCCTCAGAGGAAGGCAAA
Organism: Sceloporus undulatus; assembly: GCF_019175285.1. Classification (NCBI taxonomy): domain Eukaryota; kingdom Metazoa; phylum Chordata; class Lepidosauria; order Squamata; family Phrynosomatidae; genus Sceloporus; species Sceloporus undulatus. Next base: position 265,758,671 of record NC_056524.1, read on the forward strand.
GGCAAACCCCTTCTGAACAAATCTTGCCAAGAAAACCCAGTGAAAGGTTTTCTTGGTTCATTTTAGAGCAGTGGTTCCCAACCTGTGGGTCGGGACCCCTTTGGGGGTCGAATGACCCTTTCATGGGGGTCGCCTAAGGCCATTGGAAAACACCTATTTAATTACAGTTATGAAGTAGTAATGAAAATAATTTCATGGGTTTGGGTCACCACAACATGAGGAACTGTATTAAAGGGTCGCGGCATTAAGAAGGTTGGGAACCACTGTTTTAGGGTCTCCATTATTCAGGAAATGACTTGGAAGGCGTACAACAACAACAACAACAACTAGTTCCAATAAAACATTTACATCCATGTGACACGGCCTTGTAATATCTGCTGCCTAGTGCCTGAAAGAGTTACTATGTTTGGACTATTGACCTTTCATACAACACAGTTATAGCCTTATTATTCCTCTTTCATTCCCATGGCTTTATTCCATAGCATCCTGGGATCTGCAGTTTAGGAAGGCATATCTCAAATACTGAATCAGAGAGCTCCAGTGCCTTACCAAACTACAAACTCTGGGGTTCCATTGGATGCAGCCATGGCAGTTAAAGTGGAATCATAGCATTATATTTGTATAGTGTGAAAGATCCCTATAGCTCCTTGATGGAGATTCGATTCTCAGAGCTTTATTCCTCCATAAAAGGACATTTTCCAAATTCTGTGCCCTGCAACTCTGCTGCTCTTCAAGACATTGGCATTCCTCTTTCAGTTCAAACCACTAGGATCTTTGGCTACTGAATTGATCATCATCAAAAGAGGGGACACATCACCCCTTCCAAGACACCAGTTTGTAGGAATTCTGCATATATTGATTTAATATAGCAGTGCAAATTTAGATATATTATTATATAAGTAGAAACAAAAATCCATCTCAATACAGCTAGGAAAGATTTTGACGTGTGTATCTGCTCAGTCTGATAACCAGGTGCTAACAGGTGATAACAAATATCAAAAATCCTAATTCTACCTTCTTAGGGTTATTTACATTTACACTAGGCTTGGACTGAGCAGCAAGGTATAGGAGACCTTGAAACCAGAGTGGCTAAACTGAAAATTGAAGAGGGCTCCTGTACCTTTAGCAGCAACCAACCAGGAAACAAGCAACACCTGCTCAAATTACTGCTTGCATTAAAGGTGCAGTAGCCCTCACAAGTTTAAATTCTGGCAACCCTACTTGAAATCTGAGGAGTGTCCTCTAATAGCCCTTGAAAGAGCAGATTAGATCATCCTCTATAATATAGGGCACACAGATATTCTACCAAATATATATGTGTGTGTGTGTAGGAAAAGCCACATTTATTGACTATAAAACAAAAAAAATAACTGTACTTTCATGGTGGTACTTTCCTAGGGAAGAACATTGAAGAGAGAGGATAAGGGAGAGGAAGAAAGCCATCCATTGGACCTATCACACGTGGGAGTGTTTGCAGCTCAGATCCACAGTCACTCCTGTTCTAGCAATGCAAAGCGTGATGTTTTTTTCACACCAGATCCAGAGTCACTCCTCTCTAGCAATGCGATCACGTTAAAACGTGGAGTTGTACAACACCTGGTTGCCTTTCCATTGTGCCCCGAATGAAGGGGAAGCGAGGCAGCATCCAAGCAAGCACGGGATTGTGAAGAACTCTTTCCGGTACAAAATGAGGGGTCACTTGTGGAACACTGCGGAAGAACCACGCAAGGAGCCCATAGAAGGAATGGCGTTATGACAGGACTGCCGCACGTTGAAAGCGCAGTCACGTCAGAACTGACCTGCAAAAGCTCCAAAAAGCTCCATTTGATAAACCTCAAGTGCCATTTCTGAAGAGACAAAAGGATGTACTTCTCATTTTGCTTATCACTTTAAAGACTTCTCCACAGTTGGAAAGGCCTCTCAGAGTCTTACTTATCAATTTTTATTTATCATTAGTTTCAGCTTACCATTAAAATAAAAATTAAGGCAGCCTCTGCTCTCAGGCTTATGATCTTCTTTTATATATCTGTGGAAATTTGGAAGGAATGGAAATGCCATTGGTCCACCTAACGGAGGTGGAACCATGGTAATGGAAAGTGGAACCATAGCACTTAATGTGTGTACTGTGGAAGGGGCCCAGATCGTCCCCTTTCAGCTGCTTTCCCTTCCCTAGGTGGACTGGTTAAACAAATCTCTGCTCGCCTTAGCCTGGTTCCAAGAGGTCTGTGGGTCACCCTCTGTTCTTCTCCCTCACCTGGCTTCATCTACACCACAGAAATAATCCAGGTTGAATCCACTGTAACTGCCACGGCTCAGTAAGATGGAATCTGGGAATTGGTAGATTGTTAGACACCGGGCTCTTGGACATAACTTCTGTTACAAAACTACAAGTCCGAATTCCATAGCATTGGACTATGGCAGTTAAAACCTGGGACAAAATGTAGGACAAAATCTAGACCAAACTGTAGGAACAACTGCAGGACAAAACACAGCCCAAAATGTAGGACATTTAAGGTCTGTCCTACATTTTGGGCTGAGTTTTTGTCCTGCAGTTGTCCTACAGTTTGGTCTAGATTTGTCCTACGTTTGTCCCGGGTTAGTGGACAATTATGGCAACTCTAACTGGAGAGCAGGATCAATCCCACTTTGTCCTGAAATCCACTGAGTGACCTGGGATGAGTCCCATGCTCTCAGCCTCAGGGGAAGGCAATGGCAAACCTCCTCGGAACGAAGCTTGCCAAGAAACGTTCATAATAGGGTTGCCATTGTGAAGGCACACAACACAGAGAGAGGGTTAAAGTGGTGTCAACCTGGATTATTTTGTGGTGTGGGTAAGAAGGGGCCGGAGGACCTGAAGAAAGTTCTCACTCCTCTCTGTCTCACACCCCAAGGCTTTTCCCCAGTGGGCCCCAGCTCAGCTGCGGCATGTGCTAAAGCAGAGGGAGTCACAGCAGCCATAAATCAGGCTGGGCCGGCCAGACGACGACGCGACTTGTGGGCTCAAAGCCTGTTTGTTTTGGAAATGAGTGATCACTTTTCAGAAGAGCAGGAGATTTACAGGCCGGTCGGGCTCTCTCTCTCCATGGAGAACAAGGAAAAGGCATTGCCAGGACCTTGCAAATGGAGAAAGCATAAGGCACAGGGGAACAAGGGAGGGGAGGCAATGTTGGCCAGGACTTTGGACCAGTTCTTCCAAGTGAGAGAACCTCTTTGGTTTCAGTGAAGGACTGGAAAAATAATATGGAGTCAGCATGGTGTAGTGGTTTGAATGTGGACTACAACTCTGGAGACTAGGGTTCAAATCCCGGTTCGGTCATTTAACCCACTGGGAGACCTTGGTCAAGTCACATCTCTCTCAGCCTCTCTGAGAAAACTTGCCAAGAAAGCCCCATTATAGGTCACCATAAGTCAGAAATGACTTGAAGGCACACAACAACAACACCTTTTAAATTGGACTGGAACTCCCAGAATCCACCAACCAGTAAGGCCAACAATGCATGACCATCATTTCTATCAGTCAAGTTCCAAATATCTGATTATTCAGGCTGGAAACTGGAGCAAGTCTTTCGGGTTTTTCTGCTCTCATCATGTTTATGGACCATTCGTATATTGGGAGCTCAGCTCTGTCCCTAATAAACAAAGAACCCTTACAGATGGACTTTTGTTTCATATTTTCTGCAAAGGCAGAATCTTTACACACACATGCACAAAACACCTGTACTCCCTGACGCCTCTGGTTTCAAAAAACGTGTGTAATGGGAGGAAAAATATGCTTTCACAGGGCCAAAGAGGCAGCCAAAAGAGACTGGCAAGTACTTTCCCACTTTAAACAAAAATGAATTCATAAGATGTAAATTGTTTTTAGGAGCATAATCAGAATTGTTATGGCTAGTGTTGTTGGACTGCACCCTGAAATTGAAAATGCAGTGTAGAATATTAAGGGGCATTAATGATCTGTTTTCCAGCTTTGTATTTAACAATTAAATAAAGTAATGTTACTAGATACGCCTGATTATGCTTGGTCACAAGAAGCCTCTTCATGTCATGCTTATTTGCCCCACGATGCCAAAGACAGTAGAAGGACTCTTTTATCATTTATTTTGCTAAAACTAGAAAATTCAGGACACCTCAAACCAAGCTTGGAAAGAATGAAACGTTGTGTTGTTGTGTACTGTTCCAACTATGCATGCCACCAGCATTTCACAAATGGAAACGGGCACATGTAGCCAAGCAACATTAGAGCGTGGTCAAATGGCAAAGGTATTTCTTAAAAACCCATATGCTAGGGATGCCACAGCATTTGCTTTTGCCTACTGGGAAGTGCAAGACTCCCACTCTTTTCTCCCTTCCTGCCTCAGGTTGCCAGGGGGGGGGATCTGGGGTCCGGACCCCCCCTCCATTAGAAAATGAAGGTGTGCTGCTGCGGCGCACTCAGCCCCATTATTGTGGACTTAGCTGGACCCCCCCTTCAAATCCTAGCTACGTCCTGCCTGTTGATTAACTGAATATTAACTACTTTTGCACTTTGAATGTGGTTTCCACATGAAGATAGACTGAGGACAAACAGAGAAAGCATGAAGAGGAAGAGAAATGGAGACAAGTTGTTTATGAAAGAGAACACACAGGCAGGAAGGCTTCAGCAGTTTGCTTTTGCTGAGACTACTGGGAAGAGTCAGAGTGGCATAGTGGTTTGAGTGTTGGACTACGACTCTGGAGACCAAGGTTCGATTTGGGGCTTGGCCATGAAACCATTGGTCACCTCAGGCAAGTCACATGCTCTCAGCCTCAGAGGAAGCAATGGTAAACTCTCTGAAACAACAACCACCACAAACTGGGAAGGCAAGATTCTATCCATTCCTCCTCTGCCTCCTGAGTTAATTAAGTGCCAAACCACTTCCGTACACCAGATGTAGTTTGCACCAGCTGGAGTAAGGAGCAGGGAGGGTGATCAGGTACCTCCTTTTCCAAGACATATCTTATGTTTCAGCCCTATCCAGACAAAAATGTACTCCATTTTAAGCAGGACTAAGAAGCATGAATTTATAGTTCTATGAGTGTGTTTAGTTTTTTTCATTGCAATGCCCTACATTTTTCTTGATTGTCCTACATTTATGGGCCTTGCCTCTTGTGTGTTAGGACATTTGGTCACCCGGGCTGAGGGCAAAGGGAAGTGGGAGGAAAGAAAGAAACTGGAAAGTTTTAAGAAAAAGCTGAAAATGGGGCCGCAAAGATTACTGAGGCTGTCCCTACAATTGGGACAGTTGGAGTGTAGGCTTATGGCAACCCTAAAGTGAATCTGTCTTTGCAGATTTCTTCCGAAAAACTCTCCAGCATTTTCTCTTCCCCACTCTCTTGCTATTTGAAACAAGTGAGGTTTAGATACGATGCATTTCCCACATGTGAAAGCTTCCTCTTTTCCCTCTTCTATACCCTTCCCATTTGCTCTTATATCCTTTGAAGTGCATGGTAATCTTATATAATGTAACCAAGTATATAGACAGTGTGACTCAGGACATTGTTCTCAATAGTGTTTCCTTCTTCGCCATCTCCTTTTTACCTCTACCTCTACCTTGGGATCACCAAGTTGGTGAGTTAAAGATTCAAGCTTTTTTTTTTAACCTGCATCCTCACTGCAGAAATAACCAGTTTGATACCACTTAACTGCCATGGCTCAATGCTATAGAACTCGGGGAATTCTAGTTTTTGTGATAGCCTTCCCTATCAGAGTGCTTTGGTGCCACAACAAACTATGTTTCCCAGAATTTCATGCTGGGAGCCATGGCAGTTTAAAGGGGTGTGAAACTGGATATTTCTGTGGTGTGGATGCGAGCCTTAATCTAATAATAGCTAGTTAGGATGTAGGCTTCCTTATGCATATGCATATGCAAAACTATTAACAAACATTTTCAAAGCTTGTAACCTGAAACGTGCCTGTTTTGTTTATTTGAACCTTTTTCTGTTTTCACAGTGAAAGCAATGTCAGATGAGGCACACTTTTCTGCTACTCTGCTAGAGCAACCGAATTTCTAATAGTTTTAGAGCTTTGATATTTTGATTACTTTATTATTTTGTTTCCAAAACAGGGCTAGCACCAGGGAACTTTTAAGCCGGTTTGCTACTACTCTATTCTTCTGAGGCTGAGACAGGGTGACTTGCTCAAGGTCTATCAGAGTCCTAGCCCAACTCAAACCACTATGCCGATGCAGCCTCTGAACAAGGTCTGTACACATTAATAAATACAAACACACAGAGAGAACTAATGCAAGCACAGGTATAACAAAATTACAATTCAAAATGAACATAATGTATGGGAACAACAGCATAAAATTTTAGTGCAATAAGTACAGTTGGCTCTCTGTATCCACAGACTGTTTATCCATGGATTCAAGAAATATTCCAAAAAATATAGATTCCAAAAAGCGAACTTTGGTTTTAACATTTTATCCAGATTGTTATCGGCTAGGGTTTGGTTCCAGGACTCCCTGTGGATCCCAAAATCTGTGGATGTTCAAGTCTCATTCTATATAATGTTGTAGTAAAGTGGTATCCCTTGTAGACAATGACAACATCAAGTTTCCTATTTGGAATTTATACTTTTTATATTTTCAAGCCGCGTATGCTTGAATCTGTGGATGAGGAATCCGTAGATACAAGAGGGCTGACTGTATCAGGAATACCATTTTACTATGTGCTGTATTTAATAGGACTTGAGGGGGGGCATGAAACCAAACCCAGTAAATACCAAGGGCCCACTGTAATGGTTTTCTCACTCCATTTCTAGTTACTTTTAAAGAGCATTTTGGAAGCATATTAAGTGGAATTTTTTTGTTTCATGCCATTCTTACATCAGTCCCAAAGTTCTACCATCACTACCGAAAAGAAAAATAACAGAAAATGCAACAAGTTCTTAATGAGTTATTTTTTAAAATGAGCAATGGCAATGAATTACTTTTTGGAAAGTACAACAGGTAAAAGGAACAAATGAGATTGTTGTAGTTTTTAAAGTTATTTCCCAAGCTGTTCTTCAAACATGTCAGGGTGGCATGGGAGCTGAGCAAGACCCCCAAGCGCCTGGGAAATGGGGAGCTTCAGCATTCGACACAGCTTCTTCCCTCCTCCCAGGGTCATGCTTGTTTTCTCTTGGACCCATATGTAAAAGTAGATTATTTGTATCAACTTAATCCTGTTTAACACTCATGGCAGGCTTCCTACAAGGAACCCCGGGGAACGCACTTTTCGCCTGCGCACTTGCGATGATCTGTTAAGAGATCTGCAACTTTCTCACATACTTACTATTCCCAGGGCACTTTGCATGGGAGGCCATGACTGCTAAACTGGATTAACTTTGTAGTAAAGGCTTAGGCTAACTCTACTCCTTTCCCAGTGGCTGGCCTCCTTCTACCAGGCTCCTCTTCATCTGGATAGACAAAAATGCCTTCCTCTAGCTCTACAATGTCCATGCCAAATCAGCCATTCCAGTGATCATCCATCTCCATGCATCATGTCAAGAGTGCTCCTGCCCTCTTGTTGGGAGAATATTAAGCCTAAAGTTTGGCAGAAAGCATTAAACAACTGGCTGCTACCCTGAGTATATCAAAAGCTGTTCAGGGCAAGATACTGTAGTTTCGCTGCCTTTCCACAAGAAATGAGAGCCCAAAAACTTGCAGAAATCCTTATGATTCTCTGTTCTAAACTCTTCATTATTTCTTTCCAACAGGTATTATCCAAACACAGTAAGTGAAGGTGTCATATTGACTCTCACCACTTCCAATCAAAAGAGTAGAATCAAAAAGCTGGCATGACCAGTGGCCATGCTAACTGGGAGATTCTTGGGAACTGCGATCCTTGGTTCAATATCACATTACACTATTATAGTGCTATTATTCCACTTTAACTGTTATGATTGCTCTTTTGGGATTCTGGTATTTGTGGTTTAGTTGAGAGTTCTCTGGCTGAGAATTCTAAATGCCTCCCCCTAAATTGCAAATTCCAGGATTTCACACGAGGCAATCATAGCAGTAAAATGTGTTGTGTGGTAAGTATACTATTAACTAGCTAGCCTGTTCTAAGATCTTGGTCCAGGTATTTTCCTGCTGGTGGAAAGAAACCAGATGGGGGCCAAATATTAAAATGGAATAGTAGTGTTATAACAGTGAAGTGCAGTGCTTCCCAACCTTTTCTCTGCCCTACAGCCCTAGGAAATATTTGATTAGTGTTTGCAACCCCTACAAAAGTAATATCACATTTGAAGATGAAGAAGACTAATTTGTAATTTTTGAACCATCAACTGAACCATATACAAGACTACGAGTGAACAAACTGAACTTTTTTAAAAAAATAAGCTTTTAACTTGTTGCATAAAATGCAAATCTAAATTGAGGAATTAGATTCTAATTTATTCAGAAAAAAAAGAGTGATGACTTCTGACTTGTCACTCAAGGACACAAACCATTCTTTGTCGCACCCCCCTGAAATGCCATCTCGCACCCCCTGGGAGTATGAGCACCCCAGGTTGGGGACCGTTGGTGTAGTGTGATATTCAAGCAAAACAGCAACTTTGCTTAGCTTTGCATGACACTGCAGCTACTCCATTTTTTCCTCCTCGATGATTTTTGGTGATAAGAAAGAAAAAGATAAAGCAGTGGAAAAATGTGAAAAGGTTACAGGACCGCACCTACACATCACACACATGCATACCCCTCCATAAGTAACAAGGCTGTGAGACTGCACAAGGAAAGCCTAATCTGGAAGCACCTTTAGTACCCAGGACCTCAGAACTCCACAGTTCTGCTCAAAACCTGGGAAAGTTATTTTTGTGGACTCCAACTAGTGACGACGACGCTTTGAAAGGTTGACCCCAGGAAAACTTGAAATAGGGTTGTGAGAGCAAATGGTCGCCTACCCACCCTCATGAGGGACCCTTGGGATTACAATTTCCATGGAGGAAGAATCTGGGGTTTCTAAATCTGCCTGCCTTCTCTCTTTAGAGGCAAGTGTTCCCAAGCCCTTGAAATCTGAACCTTCAGTTTTAAGCCAGGCAAAATTCAAATTTCAGCAACTGTGGTGCAGGAAGGGCTTCACTGAAGAGATGTGTCTTAGTCAAGTAACCTTCCAGAGCATTTCTCTCCCACATATTGGTAAAACATGGGATACTTGCTCATGTTTTACCCACAGCCCTCTCTCTCCAGACTATAGAGGGCTTAGCCAGCCTTCAGTTCTCACGGGATGTCAGCGGTAAAGTCTCCTTTGTTTTCTCTTGGCCTGTCCCAGCACAGTTTGTCTGCAAAGTCTATGCTGGGATCCAACTGGAACCTCTTTGAACATGCAGTGATGCATGTTTTGCAAAGATAAATGGGCCCTTGGGGAGAAAAAGAGGCATGGGCTTCTTGGGCTTCTGCCAAGGCCCACCCTTCCAAAAATAAGGGGGGGGCTTGTCTGCTTCAGTACAGATGAGCCTTCTGCCTCAATCCCTTAAATCACAGCTCATTGATTTATGGGTGGTGGAAAGAGGGAGAAGCTGGAGACCCCAATTCTGCTTCCCTTCCTGACTATCCCACTGGCCTGAGAAGCAGCACTTCCAAGTCAGCAGACTGATGAGACTGAAGGGTGTTTTCTGCATGCAGAAGCACCTGTCTCTCAGCCCACCGTGTGCCATGCCACCAGATCCATTAAAGAACTGCAAAAATTGGGGAAGAGGCAACAATGAAGGCCACATCAGAACCATAATTTGAAGGCCTTGAATCATTGTGAGCTAGGGTTGCCATATCCATCCCCCACCAAACCGGGATGTCCACCCCTTCCCGGCCTTGCAACCAATCAGAGAGGCTTTGGGGGCGG
>NC_056524.1:265771507-265772027 GCF_019175285.1 Sceloporus undulatus
GGGGGGGGGGGGGGAAGAAGGGGGCCATGGAGGGTAATCTGTAAGGGAGCAGGAGGAGGAGAAGGAAGGAGCAGAACGAAGGTGCAATTCAGGGCAGGTCAGGGAACAGAGCAAACCTCCGCTCTCGCACCAGGCAGCTTTCTCTCTTTTTTATTTTTTTTTATTTTTGACAGACTATGCACATTTTTTTTGCTACAGGTAGATAGATATGTAGATAGAATGTGCCTGCCTGCCTGTTCACTTTCACTTTCATTCCCTTGCTTCCAGCAAAGGAAATGCTGCAAAGAGCACTTTGCAGGAAGCTTTTATCCTTTACGAATGCTACAATGCAAATGTTACAACGTTTCTCTTTCCAATTTGGCAAATTGATACAGAATGCTTTAGCTACTGTCTAAGAAATTCAGGGGTAGCTGAGGGAAAGCAAAGAATGCATGGCATCCTTTTCTGGCATTCTGAGGTGAGGAATTTATTAATAATAATAATAATAATAATAATAATAATAATAATAATAATAATAATA
>NC_056524.1:265772037-265801660 GCF_019175285.1 Sceloporus undulatus
AATTTATTTATATACCGCCTTTCCAATAAGATCAAAGCGATGATGATGATGATGATAATGATGATGATGATGATGATGATGATGATGATGATGATGATGATGATGATGATGATGACATGTGTACGAGGCACTCTGGGGTGGCAAAGAGGGGGGATACAGGATGCAGAGATGGCATTAGCTTGGAATTTGTGGTTGAAAACAGGGTCAAGGGAAGATCATAACCTGCAGTGACCCAAATACCCACAACACACACACACACACACACACACACAGAGAGGAGGTTTTTAAATTTGACAAAATATGCGCATAATAGCACCTGGTTTTTTTTTTAAAAAAAGGAGGGGGGAAGCACATTTCTGATTGCCCAATGAGTGCAAGAAACGTCACCTATGACGAACACAGAACTAAATTTGATTGACAGCAGGGCACCTTCATTTTAACTTGGTTTCTCTCAGAGGGCATTCAGGGTTAAAATACCCTGATTGGTAGTCAGCACTTGCTTTCCAGAGGGATTGGGGGGGGGGAGTGGAAACCGAATCTTCCCAGTTCCTTCCAGTGCAAAAAGGTCAGTCTGCATGGGGCCCCAAACAGGAAAACATGTTTCCCCTATGCATTTGTCCTGGGGCAAACAACAGCTTTGAGACATGTACAAACTATCCTGAGATCTTGTGATCATAGAATGATAGAATCATAGAGAGGAAGAGACCATAAGGGTCACCCAGTCTAAGTCCTTCTGCCATGCAGAAATACACAGTCAATACACTCCTGACAGATTACCATCTGGTCTTTGTTTAAAAATCTCCAAAGAAGGAGATCCTCTAAGGGAATGTGTTCCACTGTGAAGCAACTCTTAATGTCAGGAGGTTCTTACTAATGTTGGGGTGGAATCTCGTTTCCTGTAGTTTGAATCCATTGTTCTGGGTCCTATTCTCTGGAGCAGCAGAAAACAAGCTTGCTCCATCCTCAACATGACATCTCTTCAAATACTTAAATATGGCTATCATATCACCTCTTCACTTTCTCTTCTCCAGAATAAATATACCAAACGTTCAAGCCACTCCTCATAAGTCATGGTTTCCAGACTTTTCACCATTTTGGTCACCCTCCTCTGGACATGCTCCAGCTTTTCAACATCCATTTTGAAATTGTGATACCCCGAACTGGACACAGTATTCCAGATGAGGTCCAACCAAAGCATAATAGAATGATACTAATACTTCCCTCAGTGTAGACACTAGACACCTGTTGGTGCAGCCTAGAATTGCATTAGCTTTCGTAGCTGCTGCATCACATTGCAGACTCATGTTCATCCTGTGGTCCGCTAAAGGGCTTGACAGACCACCCCTAAGGGGTGGCCTGCAGCAGCCCCTTTTAGTACTGCATTGGAGCTGTGGCAACAACATGCTGTGGTCCCAATCTCACCTTTTTGCGCCCTGGAAAGGGCGCCATAACTGCTGACACATGGCTTTTCCACGCTCCTGTGATGCTGTGTCATGTAGATGCAGCGCCTGTGAAGCGCCGTGATGCCATGCACTGTGTGGTGTGGTGTGCACCATCATGCTGGCCTGTGGGCAGAGTTGGGCATGCGTCATGTGGATGCCATGCTCCAACTCCACCCCTAGGCCAGCCTTAATGCTTGGTCTGTACAGCCCCTAAGACTCCTAGATCCTTTTCACATGTACTGCCATAAAGCCAGGTGCCATCCTATATCTGTGCTTTTCATTTTTACTACCCAAGTGTAGTATCTTATATTTCTTCCTAATGAAATCCATTTTAGTAGTTTTGGCCCAGCTTTCTAAGCTCATTTTGAATTCTGATCCTGTCCTCTGGGGTATTAGACACCTCTGCTAATTTCGTGTCATCTGCAAATTTGATAAGCAAGCCCTATAGGGCAGGAAATAAACATTTTGATACAAATCTATAGAAATACGTTTCTCCCTATCTCTCTGTATGATACCTTATCAGTGAACATGGCTAGACAAATTTGGAAAGTAGGCTCTGCAGCATATGCGAAATCTATTTGGGAAAACTTTGGCGGTGGTGGTGGGGGGACCGCACAAATTTCCTACAAGAGAAATTTGCATCATATTTGGAGATTATAACTGGGATACTTTGATTTAACATATAGGATAGCCAAAGAGATACCCTAGAATGGGGTTTGCAACTGTAGAAGGCTGGGAGAGATGGCTAAACTCCCCAAGAGACCTTGGAGGGCTGCACCACTCCTGCACCCTCCCACAAAACAAAACAAAACAACAACAACAACAAAACAACATTTTTGTCCCCTAATGCTCTCTGGGTTTGTGGAGGCATTTTTGCCATGCCTTTTTTTAGGCCACTGGGCCATTTTATGCCTAAGACAGGCCTTTCTTAATGCTTCTGGTTCACTTACTTTTTCAAAAACAAAAAAGGCCAGTATAGCATAGTGGTTTGAGTGCTGACTCTGGAGACCAGGGTTCAATTCCCAGCTCAGCCTTGAAACCCAGTGGGTACCTCCGGCAAGAACCATGCTCTCAGTCTCAGGGGAAGGCAATGGAAAATCTTTTTATTTGTTAAATAAACCATTATAGGTTGGCTTTAGAGTTTCCATAAGATGGAAATGACCTGAAGGCATTCAACAACAACAACAACAAGAAACTTCTGCTAGTAAAAAATATTTGTGGAGGTTAATTTGGGAGAATGAGACAAAGAAAAGGTTAAATCTTATTTCCTCCCCTAGTACTGTCGTGGCAATGAACCAAGTCTTTTTTGCACATGCCATGAGCATCTCTTATCAGTGTGGTGCTATAATAGTGATAGACATAGACTTGGGAGGCCTGAGTTCAGGACTCAACTGAGCCATGAAATTCACTGGGTAACCAGCATCCCTCTGTTTTTGGCTGACCTACTTCACTGGGTTGTTATGAAGGTCATAGTTGGTCAGAAGGAAGAAACACATAGTCCATCTTTTGCTTCTTGGAGGAAAGATGGGATATGGATGCAATTAATAAATAAGAAATAAAATCTGCTTTTGTTCCCAAAATGTCATTGGACCAGAGGGTACAAACAGAAGCCCTTATATCAAACAGGGGAAGGCAGAGGGAAGGAGGGTGCTTCAAGAATCAAAACACATGGCTAATCTCTAGAGCAAGTTCCAGGGTGAGCCACAATATTGAAACCAGACTCCCAGAGTGCTGGTTAAGATTAAGTCTTGAATTAATATTTCCTGATGGGGACCAGAGATGCCGTTCTTTCTGGGGTTTGGCTTGGATGAAAGTAAGGCTGTTTGTCTGGTAGACATACACACACAAAACCCTTCTGACATTTCAGGGACCAACCAGCAGATAGGATAGCCATGTGTTTTACTTTGGTGCAATCCTCTGTTTGGATGCATCCTCTCTAGGAATGGATATCTAGTCCAAATCCAGTTTAAGGAGAAAGCATTGGGCTGTGGATGATGGGAGTTGTAGTCCAGGCAGTATTTATTTGGTTAATATGGGTTTTTTTGTTTTTTGCTACTCACAAGGAAGGTTCAGGACCTATCACAGGCAATTAAGCCCAACTCTCCTTCTTCTAGTTAGTGTTTTACCAGAATAGTGCCCCACCTTGACCTCTGGGAAACTTGTTTTGAGGAAGAGATGAGGGAAAACACAGGGAATGGCAGCAGAACAGAGAACCCAGCAATTTTAACCATCTGATACCACTTTAACATCTATGGCTCCTTCTTGTGGAAACCTAGGATTTGTAGTTTGATGAGGTACTTAGATATTCTAGCCCAATACTTATCGATCTTTGGTCTTCCACATGTTTTGGTCTTCAGTTCCAAGAGTCCCAACCAGCATCAGCCATGGTCAGGAATTCTGGTCAGTCTGTTAATTGTCAATTAAAGTCTTGAAAATCTGGAGGCCCCAAATTTGTGAACAACTACTCTAGTTCACTCTCATGAGCTCCCTGGCAAATATCGTTAAGTGCCTGATAAAATTATAAATCCCAGGATTCCACAGGCTGAAGACATGACAGTTAAAGTGGTATCCAGGTGCTAGAGATATGTAGTTTGAACACATCCTCAGTCTTTTCTAGCTGCTAATATCAGGAGCTGAGAATCCTTCTGGCTTCTGAGACTTCTGCAGATTTTGCCAGCAAAATACTTTCAAGTCCATATCTACAGCAATAAGGACTAGACACTTGCCCCCCCCTTAAAAAAGGAGAAGAAAAGAAAACTGAACATTTGGGCAGATGGTTTATGTGTCTGTCCATTATCAGATTCTCACCTTTTCCTGTCCTTATCCTCCTATTGAGCATCTTTTTACCTCTTTCCTAATCTTTTGCTGACCTTAAAGGGGGAGGACAGAAACCCACCATAGGTGGCTTCCTTGTCTTAGCATTTCCTTTATCTATAAAAATCACTGTGTGACAAGTTTTTGCATCCTGATGGCAAGCCTGATCACCTGCCAGTATTTGTAGATCAAACACATGAGCAAGCGTTCAAAGAAGTAGCTGTGTTCAGTCCCTTATAGCATAAAAAAAGAGAAGGGGGGGGGGGAGGAACTTGGCAGCACTAACTGGTTTTTATTTTAGCATTTACCAAGCTTGTTTTCTGCTGCTCCGGGGACTGTGACACAAACCAATGGATTCAAATGCAAGGAAAGAGATTCCACCTAAACATTACGAAGAACGTCTTGACTGTAAGAGCTGTTACAGTCAAGAGACCTCCTTGCAATGGGATGGACTTTTCTTCTTTGTAGGCCTTTAAATAGAGGTTGAATGGCCATCTCAGGAGTGTTTTCACTGTGTATTCCTGCATGGCAGGGGGCTGGACTAGGTAAGGATGGGCATAGTACACCCCATAGATCTCATGAAGCCTCTCAATTCCAGTCTGTCAAAGCTGCCCAATCCCTCCAATTAAAAAAAAAGTGGCATGATTTTTTGAATTTTTTGGCCTCGAAATCATGCACAAACCCCACAAACATGTGAAAACTGGCCAAAAAGTAAACTCTGTTCTGCTTAGGGTTGCTAGAGTGAAAACTGGAGACACATCCTATCACTTTCATAATTGTGTAGAAGGGGAATTTTCAGCAGGTGTTGCTTGTTCCCTAGTTGTGCTAAGAGCAAGACATGCTGGATTTCCCTCTTCTACACCTTTATCATTGTGTTGCTGTGCGCCTTCAAGCTCTGCTCTAAAGGTATAACAAACTAGAGTCCCTAGAATTCCATAGCATTGAGCCATGGTAGTTAAAGTGGGATCAAAGTGGGATCATTTCTGCAGTGCAGTTGCAGCCAAAGCCTACAAAAACCCAGAATCAAAACCCTGAATTAGCTGGAGGTCTGCATTTAGTTCTGAAAAACAGTTTTTTTAAAAAAGATGTTTAACAGTTCAAGGAGGCTTTACAACCTATTTCAAATATGAATTGACATTCCTTGCAGCTTCCAGGGGCCCTTTCACACTACACAGTTATGGCACTATGATTCCACTGTAACTGCCATGGTTCCCTCTTTGTGACCTAAGGGACATACTCACAGAATCATTGTGTCTTCATGCATGGAAGAATTGGGTTGGACTGGATGACCCTTGGCATCTTTTCCAACTATGGTCCGTTCCAAATGGGCGTAAAGTACGTCCCCAGGACGTACTAGGGTTACTAGGGTTAGGAAAGGCAGAAATGACGCCACGAGTGTGCCATTGGGCACTTGCAGTGCCACTTCCGTGGCGCAGAAAGAAGCACCATTTTGGTCTTCTTTTTGCTCCACGAGGGAGCCGCATGGTACAGAAGCTGTGGCTCCCTCGCAGAGCAACCGGCGGCGCCAGCAGACCGCCGCTTTCAGGCGGTCTGTAACGCGCCTATATGATTCTATGATTTTGATGCTGGAGTGCATTCTATACTGTAGAAATAAGGAGGAGTGAGAAACACCACCACACAAACCAATAAGCAAGGCTGCATGGTGGTTTTAGTTGTTGCTGTGTGCCTTCAAGGCATTTCTGACTTATGGCAACCCTAAGGTGAACCAATCACAGGAATTTCTAGGCAAATTAGAGAGGGTTTGTCACTCCCATCCTCTGAGGCCGAGAGAGTGTAACTTGCTCAGGGTCACCCAGTGGGTTTCCATGGCCAAGCCAGAATTTGAACCCTGGTTTCCAGAGTCATAGTCCAACACTCAAACCATTACACCACACTCACTCTGTGGTGATTTTAAGGGACCCTGAATAGAGACGTTTCATGCATCCCTCATCCCCACCATGGTCTTAAAGGCCACTAATTCTTCTTTTCTTCCTTGCACATCAATACTTTTGATTGAGAATCCTTTTCCCTGGATCTTTCCACTGTCCTGGTGGTACTGCCCATTTTGGGAATCACTGGCTTATGACACATGGTATTTGTTGGTGGTCTCCCCTCCAAGTACTAACCAGGGCTGACCCTGCTTAGCTTCCAAGACCAGATGGGATATATTAGGACTGGACATCTCTGTTAAGATATGCTTTCTGCTTAGCTGGATAGGTTTTTTTAGCAGCATCAGCATTAGGAGGATGGTGAAGGTGGGCTGGAGAAACAGTAAACAAAGTGATAAAGCTTGAGCTGGGAAAGAATGGGATTCTACTCTAGCTGATCTTAGTAAAGCCATGCGTGCCTGCCTACAACAGACAAAGTAAACAGCATCTGTCTACAGAATCTGTTACTGAGCATGCAGAAGCAGCAAAACAAAGTCAAATGAGGAAAGTAGAAAAGCCTCTCTCAAAAGGATGCTCCCTACCATGTTAAAGAAGCACAGATTTGTAAGTTTGACCACCGAAATGGAAAGTGTAAGTAAAGTGGAGATTGGTGAAAGAAAAAAAAATCCCTGGATGAATTTGGAAGAAACTTTCAAACAATCACTAGAAGTTTTGAAATATTTTTGTTTAGAATCATAGAATCATAGAGTTGGAAGAGACCACAAGGGCCATCCAGTTCAACCCCCTGCCATGCAGGAAATCTAAATCAAAGCATCCCCAGAGAGATGGCCATCCAGCCTCTGCTTAAAGACATCCAAAGAAGGAGACTCCACCACACTCCAAGGGAGTGTGTTCCACTCTCGAACAGCTCTTACTGCCAAGAGGTTCCTCCTAACATTTAGATGGAATCTCTTTTCCTGCAGCCTGCATCCATTTTTCTGTGTTTTACTCTCAAGAGCAGCAGAAAACAAGCTTGCTCCATCCTCAGTGTAACACCCCTTCAAATACTTAAACAGGGCTATCACATCACCTCTTGTCTAATTTTGTAGGGCTCACCTGGCATGTAGAAACAATGCCATTGCATTCTACTTTAATGGCTGTGGCTCATTCCACAGCATCCTGGGGTTGCTGTTTGGTGGAGCACCAGCACTTTTTGACAGAGAAGGCAAAAGATCTCGTAAAACTACAAATCCCAGGATCCCATAGGATGACACTAGAGAACTTAACTCAAACGGCATTATTTCGACAGTGCAGATGCGCACCCTGAGGCTCAAATGGCAGTTTTCAAAGAGGAAGGGGAAGTGAGAGATGTACCATTCTTCTCCATCTCCCCCCTCCATCCTCCTTGTCTATGGCTGAGCTATGGTTCCAATTTAGCTGATCCTCCTGCCAATGCCTCTATCTCCCTAATCTGTTTGTCTTCCAAAGCCATTAAGCTAATGCAGAGCCCCAGTAACTCCTCCTGCCCTAATCCTCACCTTGGCTTTCTCCCCAACTCCTTATCTGCTCCTTTTTTTTTACTTCCAAGAAGAAAGTTGGGGAGGGTTCCCCCATTCATCCCCATTCAGCAGCCTGTGGGTGCAGTGAATGCTCAATGCATCCGCAGATGGGCAGCCTTGCAAGGTTTGGGGCACAAGTGTCTGTGGAGAGAAATGTGTGGGAGGAGAAGAGAAGGAGAGGTTATTGGGCTCAGCCATTACTTTTTCAATTCCAACAGGTCTATGATTGCCCCCATCTGCCTCCTTCTCCACAAGGATGCTAATGGCTGCTGGGGTCAAAGAGAGCACTTAATGGATTGCCAGGGGGAGAGAAAAGGGTGACCTGAGCATCCAGCCAAGTAGATCACCTTTCACGAAAAAAACAGCCCACCTAGCATCCTTGCTCTGAGTGCCTGAGTTCTTCTCCCAGGCTGTGTGCAAATGTGGATTCAATTAAGGCTGTCTCCACAAAGTTATATAAGAAAACAAGGACAAGAAATGGCAAGGGGCATGGCAGTGGGCCCTAAGGCCAAATGACTGGGTTTGCTTCATTCTAAAGCACAGGTGGGAGAAGAGCAGGGTGACCAGATGTCCATCCTCCTTTTCCAGGATGTGTCCTGCATTTTAACCTTCTTGTCCAGGAGGAATTCAAAAATGTCCTCCAGTTTAAGCCTGACAAGGAAGCATGAGCTTATGTAGCGTTTATTTGGTAATGTCTCAGATTTTTTCTTGAATGGCCTACATTCTGTGGTGCCATGTCCTCCTTTGTGGTTATGACATCTGGTCACCCTGAAGAAGAGGAAGCCTCAGGCTGCATGCTGACCTCAGTTGTTGTTGTGCAAATTCCAGGATTCTACAGGATGAATTTGCAATTGGTTGACCGGCCAACCCCAAAGATGCTCAACAATGGCTCCTCTTCATCCTGGAGAGAAGTGACCAGTGGGGTCCCATAGGGTTCTGTCCTAGGCCCATGGCTATTCAACATCTTTATCAATGACTTGGATGAAGGAATAGAGGGCATGCTTATCAAATTTGCAGATGACACCAAATTAGGAGGAGTGGTTAATACCTCGGAGGACAGGATCAAAATTCAAAATGACCTTAATAGATTAGAAAGCTGGGCCAAAGCTAACAAAATGAAATTCAACACAGAGAAATGTAAGATACTGCTCTTAGGGCAGAAAAATAAAATGCACAGATATAGGATGGGGGACGCCTGGCTGAATGAGACTACACGTGAAAGGGATCTAGCGGTCAAGTAGGCTTGCCATATCCTGCCTGGGGGGGGACTTTCCCGGTTGGGGGAGTCTGCACGGTCCCACCCCATTTTGGCCCGCCCCCGGGACGCCCCCACATGGGCCCTGGGCCGTCCTCGATGCGGAGTCCTCCAAGGCCTGTCTGGGGCTTGGGAGACGCAGTCCCCCAGGCCCCAGGGAGGCCCTGGAGCGGCTCCGCAAACGGGGGCCAACCAAGGCCTCTGGGCTTTGAGACGCTGTCTCCCCGGCCAGCAGGCCCTGGAAGCGGCTCCGCGGTCGGAGCTCCGGCCGCGGGGTCTCCAAGGCCTCGGAGGCAGGGGACGCAGGAGGAGGCTGCTGCCATCACGGTGATCCGGCAATGAGGAGCGCCCCGCCTCCTTCCCAGCCTGGGGAGCAGGCCGAGGCTTCCTCCCAGCCGGGGAGGAGGAGGCGGAGCCACTTCCACCGTGTCGATCGCCGCGATGAGGAGCGGCCCCCACTCCTTCCGGCCTGGGAACAGGCCGAGGCTTTCTCCCAAGCCGGGGGAGGAGGAGGAGCCAATTGCCATCGCTGCGATCGTGGCGATGAGAGCGGCCCCGCCTCCTTCCTGGCCTGGGAGCAGGCCAAGGCTTCCTCCCAAGCCGGGGAGGAGGCCGCTTCCCACCGCGGCGATCGCCTCGATGACAGGTGGCCCTCGCGCTCCTTCCCGGCCTGGGCAGGCCGAGGCTTCTTCCCAAGCCGGGGAGGAGGAGGAGGCCTCTTGCCATCTCTGAGATCGTTGCGATGAGGAGCGGCCCCGCCTCCTTCCCGGCCTGGGAGCAGGCCGAGGCTTCCTCCCAAGCGGGAGGAGAAGGAGGACAAGGTTTAAAAATGTAGGACTTTTTCTTTTCATTCCTGGCCACAAAATTAAAAAAAAGTCCTACATTTTAAAACCTTGTCCTACATTTGTCCCGGTTTGGAGGTCCTCAGCTATGGCAACCCTAAGTCCATGTAGACCACAAGTTGAACATGAGTCAACGGTGTGATGTGGCAGCTAAAAAGGCCATGCAATTTTAGGTGCATCAATAGAAGTATATGTCTAGATCTAGGGAGTATTGGTACCATTCTATTTTGCTTTGGTCAGGCCCCACCTGGAAACTGTGTCCGTTCTGGGCTCCACAATTCAAAAAGGATGTTGACAAGTTGGACATGTCCAAAGGACAGACACCCAAAGGTGAAGGGCTTGGAAACCATGTCTTTGAGAAAAGACTTAGGGAGCTGGGTATGTTTAGCCTGGAAAAAGAGATGTTAAGAGGCTGGTATGATCGGCATGCTTAAATATTTAAGGGGTCACATTGAGGATGGGCAAGCTTGTTTTCTGCTGCTCCAGAGAACAGGACTCAGAACAATGGATGCAAGCTACAGGAAAGAGATTCCACTCAAGATTAGGAGGAACTTCTGACAGTTAAGAGCTGTTTGCGTGGAACGCAGTCCCTCAAGTATGGTGGAGTGTGACTTGCTAAGGTCTCCAGTAGGTTTCATGGTGAGCTGGGAATCAAACTTTGGTCTGCAATAAGTCATATAAAAAGTGATGGTGGTTGTGTTGGCTATGGAAAACAGCTCCAAACTGCACATTGATGCCTGGCCTTAGAACATCAATTCAAGGAGGAGAGGGAAAGAAAGAATGGAAAAAAGAAAGAGGGGAAAGTGCAAGTTCAAGATCACCCATGTCTCTTTCTCATTACCCAGTTCCAGCACTTTGATATCACTTAACTCCCATGATCCTTCCTATGAAATCCTGGGATTTATAGTTTAATGAGAGCCAAGGTGCTCTTTGAAGATGCCAGCACAGATGCTGGCGAAACATCAGGAATAAAATCTTTCTAGACCATGGCCACATAGCCCCAAAACCCCCACAAAAACCAAGGTGCTGTATTGTTTTTGAATGCTGACTAGAGACCTAGTTTCAATCCTTGCTTGGTCATGTAAACCCATTGGGGTGACCTGTCTCAGTTGAGAGAAAGGCAAAGGCAAACTCCCTCTGAACAAATCTTGCCAAGAAAAGCCTGTGAGACATGGTACTGGAGAATCGTTCTGGAGATTTTTGTATCCATGGCGTTCCTGGAAACAAACCCAGAAGATACCTAGGACCCAGTGTATGCATCCACAGGTCAGTTGATTTTGCTCCCTCCCAACACTGACCACTAGGGGTGGCTACCTCACCTTCATACCCTGCAACAGGATTATTTTCTGATCCTATTTTTTTCTCTCCTCCTCCCACTTTCCTCCTTCATTTTCATTGAATTCAATTGCCGCAAACTGAGTTCAAGTGCAAAGTAGTTGCACCTCAACTAACTCAGCAGCAGGAGAGGAGAGGAGAGAGAGATGGAATCCTTCACTGTAGGCTCAGCACAGCCAAACTGTTTCGTGTGTTCTGGCTGTGTGTTCTTCCTCATCTAACTTTTGCCATCTTGGTTACACTCTGATGTTGCTTTTTCAGAAGCCACTGTGCCAGTGTGCCCAGTGCTCAGGGATATGGGACTTTACATCAAAACTTGAGACCCACTGGTATCGATGTTGAGGCTGCACATTTGTTTTGTCCTTTTCTAAGTAAAGAGGATTAGAAACACTAAAAAAACAACCCAACTCCAAGTATTCGCTTGAATATAAGAAGTTCAGAAAACTCTTTTGGAATTTCCTTTTTCTTAACAACTTGAACATTCTGAAATGTTTGAAGGCCAAAGAGGGATGAGTCACCAGAATGAAAACTGAGAGGGCTCTGTCCATGTAATGACTATTTGAAGGGGAATTTCAGCATCCTTTGCTTGTACCTGGTTGCATGTGACCAGCACCTGCTGGAATTCCCTCTTCTACACAACCATTAAAGTATAGGACCTTTCTCCAGTTTGTAATGGCAAACCAAGCCACATTGATGAGCCACAACCATAGGTCTGAGACAAAGACACTTGTCCTGTTGTGGGGAGATGAGAGGGCAGAGGTCAAGCTTGCCTGTTCTTATTCCAGAGCTAAAATAGGGAGCTCTGGGCCTTCCATGAACCCACCCCCACTGAGGATGTCACTGCGCCGTGTGGGGCTGGAGGCCTGGTGGGAAAGTTTCCTTCATCTCCACTTGCCTCATGGAGACTGTCTCTCCGGCTTTCTCTTCCCATCCTGGGAGGCGGCAAATGCGGAGGCCTGATAAGTTGTCAGCACCAGAGGAAAGCATCCTGCACACCTCCTGCGCTGGGAGCTTTGCCCATCGACTGAAGCAGTCCAAGGCCTGGATCTGCCGGGTGATGGGAAGGGGAACCCTCCCAGGAAGCGTTGATGGCCGAAGGAGCCAACGTGATAAATGCCATGGAGGGTTACGCAAGGAGAGGGGAGAGCATTAGCTATGCTTGAGATGTAGAGATATTCCCAAGAGTTTGTCATCTCTCTGTTGTGGTCACGAGACTAACAGAGTGGCCTAATAGGGTCCCTTTCACACTAGTAGTTATAGCAGTATGGTTCCACTTTAACTGCCATGGCAACATCCTATGGAAACTTGGGATTGGGAGTTTAGAGGAATACTTGAAAGGATGCTACACCAGAGATGGATGTGTTTATTTTCTGCAGCTCTGGAGAATAAGACTCTGAGCAATGGATTGAAATTACACAAAAAGAGATTCCACTTAATATTAGGAAGAACTTCCTGAGTGTAAGAGTGTTTGACAGAGGATATGCTCTCTTGGAGGGTGGTGGAGTCTCCTTCTTTGAGGGTTTAAACAGAGCTGGATGGCCGTCTGTTGGGGGTGCTTTGAGTGTGCATGGCATAATGCAGTTGGACAGGATAGCCCTTGAGGTCGCTTCCACTCTAGGATTCTACGATGTAGATCTCAGCCAGAGAGCTGCAGGCCCCATTCACACTACACAGTTATAGCACTATTATTCATTTAACTGCTGGTTTTTTGTGTGGAATCCTGGGTCTTGTAGTTTGGTAGGGCACTCAAGCACCATGGCTTAGAATTCTAAACGTCCCCCCTATACTGCAAATCCCAGGATTTCATAGAACAGAATCATGGCGTTAAAGTGGAATCTCAGTGCCATGATTGCACCATGTATTGCATGCTTGTGTTCCCAAAACTACAAACTACTACCTGCTTTGCGTGTTGTTGGTGGTGGTGTTGTGTGTGCCTTCTATCATTTCAAATTAAGCAGACCCTAAGGCAAATTAGCACAGGGTTTTCTTGGCAAGTTTCTTCAAATTCTGAGGCTGAGAGTGTGGCTTGCCCAGCCTCACCTTGTTGGCTTCTTGGCCGGTGGGGATTCAAACCCTGATCTGTAGATCATAGTCCAATGCACAACCACTTACCTCTTCTACACAATCATTAAAGGGACAAGCACTCTCCAGTTTTCCCTCTGGCATCCCTACCTGGACTTTGGATGTCATGAAAGGGCAGCCATTTGTCACTAGCTCTGCTTTTGTTATATCTTATTGCCAGGAGAGTGAAGAGAGTTGCAGAGAGTGCTTTTTTCTTTTTTTTAATGCCTCATGTGCCCAAAAAGACTCCTCAGCAGGGTTTGGTTTCGAGGTGTTTTGGTGAGGTTGCCAGGTGAAATAGAGACAGGGTTTCTGTACCTGCAATGGTTGTGTAGAAGAGGACATTTTGGCAGTTGCTGCTTGCATGACAAGCAATCCTGCTTAAATTCCCTCTTCAACACAGCTATTAAAGGGCAGGCGCTCGTCCCTTATTTATTATTATTATTATTATTATTATTATTATTATTATTATCCTTTATTTATGAAGCGCTGTAAATTTACACAGCGCTGTACATACAACTATTTAGTTGGACGGTTCCCTGCCTGCACCTGGCAACCCTATTGGTTGGGAGTCACCATCTGTTGCCCCATTTCAATATGGTACCAAGACACCATGATCTGGGCCTGGATTCCCCTACCTGCAGTGTGATGCTGTACAGTGGCTCTGGAAGAGAAGGAAAACCTGATTCACTAAAGACGTGTGCGGACTAGTATGAGGAGCAGATCTTCAGACCTTGGGTTCAATACTATTATTTTGTCTTTGATGTCTACAGGAGGCTTTCATAAGGTTTTGGGCTGCTGGGATGGAATCCCTTTTGCACGCATATTAGCAACAGCAAAGTCCCCAAGGGTAGTGGGTCAGTGGAGTATCTGTGTGCTTCTGGTGGGGAGGAGGCAAAGCTTAGCCTGGGGAATAATCCTGGTTGCAATTCATTGGGATTAGCCCCATGGGTCTCTCTGTCTCTCTTTCTCTTATTGCTTGCTGCCTATATTCTTTCCACAGCCACCCCCTCAGTTTCCCCCTCCCATTTTCCACGCCTCTCAAAGCCAATTCACTTCTGCTCTTTTCAAGGGCTTTGAAACA
This sequence comes from Sceloporus undulatus, assembly GCF_019175285.1. Taxonomy (NCBI): domain Eukaryota; kingdom Metazoa; phylum Chordata; class Lepidosauria; order Squamata; family Phrynosomatidae; genus Sceloporus; species Sceloporus undulatus. The sequence continues at coordinate 265,786,298 of NC_056524.1, forward strand.
AAACGGCTCAATTAGCCGGGGCATCTGCAATGGAGCGCCTGGTCTCCTGCCACCGCTGCCTCCTAATGCTTTCATTTCACGGTGCCAATGGAGGGGGGAACTCCAAGGGAGGGAAGGATGCACCCAGGGAATGAAGGATTTAACAGCATCGGTTCTGCTCTGCCAGAGGGAGTTGCATTTCCATCTCGCCATCTGCTTGGCGACCCAAATGTGCCAGGCCTGTGCCTTTGCTTCCTAGGAGCTCAGCTCCCCTGCTGGAATGGGGAGATTGATCAGTGTTGGCTGGGGGGCTTGCATGTCAGTGACCCCAACAGTTAATAGGTTTCATATTTTAATCAAAACTTTAAAGGAACTACCAAAGGTGTGAGCTATATCCCTCAAATAGGTCCCACACCTTGGACAGCACCTTTTCACATTGTGATTAAAATCCAAAGTAGAATCACTATCCCATTGACATCAGAGCCACTGGCTACATACCATCCAACTGTCCTGGTTTGGCATGAATGGCCCCGACTAACACCTTGCCATCCCAGTACCTCAGCTGCTTTTAAAATGTCCTACCATACCAAAATACCAATCAAACACAACCAAGAAAGTTATACATACTAATATACTAACAACTTTAACAGGAATAACAAGAGGAAAAAATAATCAACAATTCAGCAAGAATAGAAACAACATCTAACCATTAAAGAGAGAGAAATTATAGATAAACTCTAAAGGGGAAAGTTCAATACAGCCTGAAAGGAAGTGATCTAAGATTAGCATCATTGTAAAGCTTTTTGGTTTGTTTAGACATTTAAGATAAAATCAAATAATGTATATTTATGGAACATATGTGTAACCAAAGTTAGTTGCTTTCATAAAATGTGCACTGAAGATACAAATATTTTTGTGTGTAAATCTTTCTATACTTTTTCAGTGTCATGTCACCAAAACGTATAAACAGAAATGGAAAATGTTTGCTTTATAATTCACTACAACAATATATATATATATATATATATATATATATATATATATATAATGTCCTAGTTTCTCCATCCTTCTCCCACTTCCCTTCCCTTACTTCTGTTGCTGCAAACTGAGGGCCTTACAGCATGTTTTTATACCATGTTAATCTGTGTTACACCCCTCGGAGTGTAGTTGATTCTCCTTCCTTGGAGGTCTTTAGGCAGAGGCTGGATGGCCATCTGTCGGGGATGCTTTGACTGAGAGTTCCTGCATTCCAGGGGGTTGAACTGGATGGTCTCTTCCAACTCTATGAGTCTATGTCACTGTTACTTAAAATGTTGGGGAAATTAGCTTTTACAAGAGGCTTGGGCAACCTTTGAGCCATTTGCACCAAGGTATCAGGTTTTGCTGAATTTAGTTTTCATTTAGAAAAATGCAGAGTGAAGTCACACACAGAAGACAGTAATTCAAACAGATGCATCATGCAGAACTAACTGAAATGGAAATATGGAAATGGGATAGTGGAGTTTTTAGGGATTTTCAGTGAGGTTATAAATACCTGTCTGATGAGTAGCCCATGGAAAGCTGGAGTGGCTCAGATTGGGTGGTGGTGGTCTGACAGTAACACAGAACATACCCAGAGTGTAGGGGTGCACAGAGGTTAGGTTGTGGAACCATATTTATACCCAAAAACTAGCCCCAAGTGATGGGCTATCTGGTCAGGCAACAAAGGCTGGATGTCTTTTTCCAGGAATTGATAATGGGATGCTGGACTGGTTGATGGCTTTAATTTTAGTGTAACAGAAACAGTGATCGGATCAGGATATCTCCAAGAAGGAGGGACAGGAAAGTTTGGCTGGGGACATAACATCAGGTAGGATGTTGCAAGGAGATCCTTTGTCTCAAGTTGTAAGAGGCAATGCAGGTTACTTGGGGGAAGGAAGAAGCACTTAATTCACACATTAGATTTGATGGTTTTGTTTAGCTGGATGCCTCCAGACATTTCCTTTTTTTCCTGAGAACCTGACCTAATTTTCCTGAAAGGTTATTGATCTCTCAAACACTTGCTGCCTCCAGATATATGAAATTATGAAGATCCCAAAATACAGTACAGGGTATGCTTGGGTCCTACCATCCACTTCAGCCATTTGCAGCAGGGATACTAAATTGTACTGCACCTTGGCGCTTTTCTGCCGTAATCACGCCATCAGCATACTCCATACACATATTTCTCTTCCACAGTACCTGTGTCACAACTTCCTCCTTTATCCCACCCCCTATTTCATGACTAGTCATTTTTTTCTTGGGGTGTTCCAGGCTATGTGGCAATGATCTGGAAGAATTTGTTCCTGACATTTTGCCTACAGGTAAAACATCAGGAATAAATGCTTCCAGAACATAGCCACATTAACCCGAAAAACCCACAGAAAACGATGGATACTGGCCATGAAAGTTTTCAACTTCACAGACTGGTCATTTTGTCTATTTGTTTTGCTGTTGTGGCATCATGGTGGAAAGATGACGCTGGGTGACACCTTTCCTTGTGAGAGATGGAACAGGAAAAGAAGGTGGTCCCCACCACCCACATCATTTATTTCTATCTTATAAGCACAGAATCATAGAGCTGGAAGAGATCTCAAGGGCCTTTAAGTGTAACCACCTACCATGCAGGAATACATAGTCAAAGCACCACAACAGATTTTTAAAAGCCTCTGAAGAAGGAGACTCCACCACATTTTTGAACTGGATATAGTTCAGTTGGACACTCAGAAAAGGACACAATATTCCAGGTGAGGCCTGACCAAAGCAGAATAGAGTGGTACTTTGAATTCCCTCTGTCTAAACACTATACTCCTGTTGATGCAGCCTATAATTATATTGGCTTTCTTAGCTGCTGCATCACATTGTTGACTCATGTTCATCCTGTGGTCCACTAAGTCTCTTAGATCCCTTTGTATGTACTACTTTTAAGCCAAGTGTCACCCATCCTCTATCTCCACATTTCATTTTTTGGAAGTTAGGCTGATTTTACCACATGGCCTTTTTTGTCAAAATGGCTTCCCGTTGCCTCCAGGGCTGAATTTGGGCCCTGTAAGTCTCTTCAGTGACCATTTTCCCCCCAATTTGGAAACGTGATAGAAAAGGCTGTGCTATAAAATCAGCCTAACCTCTGAATTCGAGCCAAATTTGGAAGAGGTAAGTTGGGCACCAGAGGCGGTGCGATAATCTCTTTATACTCCATTTAACTTACTTGAAAGGGTCTTTGGTTAACAATATCATCCCTCTGGAATTTTGCTCAGTTAGATATGTTTCATTTGACCATGCAGTGTGGCTGGGAATATGGCAGGGAGAGGCACAAAGAGTTGGCTGATTCCTTTCGTGCAGTTAGACCTCCTGTGTCTCAGATATAGTGCTTGGTGGAAGGAGGGACAATTAATACACCCATTTAGATTTGCTTGCCTTGTTACCTGGATCATCTACATGATTTGGGACTTTTCTCCTTTTCTCCTAGGAACCTGACCTATTGTTCCTAAAGGTTATTGAGAACTCTCAAGGATATGCTGACAGCAGATATGAAATATGAAAATGTTGTTGTGTGCTTTCAAATAATTTCCAAGTTAGGGTGAACCTAACATGAGGGTTTGTTCAGCGGGGGTTTGCCATTACCATCGTATGAGGCTGAGAGAATGTGACTTGCCCAAGGTCACCCAGTGGATTTGAACCCTGGTCTCCACAATCATAGTCCAATGCTCAAACCTGTACACCATGCAGGATCTCTGTGAAAATATAGAGACCTCCCCAATACAGTACTGGGTGTGCAGGGTGTACTAACAGATGTGTTTGCTGGAATGGAAGCATGTTATTGGTTGCAGACACTGTGGTAGGTTGGGGGAAGATGACTGTGGGGGAAATGCTCACATCATTACATTTTCTGATAATATGCATGAGATCCAGATCCTGGGAGAACGCATTTTAAGCTAAAAAGTCCAGGTGTGCCCAGCTTGGGAGGAGTATCTGGTGTGCCACACACCCAAGTGACAGGGGAAACCATATCATGGGTCTGCCTGTGTCGAATCCCATTGTTGTCACCCTGTGATATTTGGCTCATTGATCAACAGGTGGGTTGGCTGATGCCTGGATCCAGTCCCATGATAACACCACTCTTAGGGGAAGCTGTAATCAATAAAAGTTGTGGCTTTCTGAATATCTGCTAAGTCATATTCAAAGTGGCTTATGCAAGTATAACAGCAATTTATCATAAAACCAAAGCAAAAGCAACAAATAAATAAATAAATAAATAAATAAATAAAGGGGGGGATGCAGCGTGCAATAAAGTATAATCTAAGTTGAATAATGCATTAATATTTAATCACAGCAGAATTTCATTAAATCAGCAATAAAATCACCTGCTCAAAGTGTTTGTGATTTCTTTAAAAAATGTCAGCCTGTTGCTTGAAAGTATACCAAAACATATGACAAGATCAGATATGATCAAGATGGTATGCAAAAGCAGGTTATACCACCATGCCATGCTGAAGACACTCAGTCTTATATGTCTGAAACGTAAACAGGATGAGGCCTAGTGTTTGGACAAGAGGGAATACTAGATGTCTCCAGGTGGAGCTTGGATAGAATTCCTCCTAAAACCTAAGACAGCCATTATTGCCAGTTAGAGACTGAGATCCTATATGCATGTATAGCTCCTTGTGCACAGTTCTTTATTCTCCACAACCTGGCAGCATATCTTCCAACATTTCACAGATGAAAACTAGGGCTGCATCCACACTGCAGAAATAATCCAGTTTGGCACCACTTTAACTGCCATGGCTCAATGCTACGGAGTTCTGAGAACCGTAGTTTGTTGTGGCACCAGTCCACTCTGACAGAGAAGGCTAAATGTCTTACAAAATTACAGTTCCCAGAATTCCCTAGGATAGGAAGACTTCCAAAATGTCCTCCATTTTGAGCACGACTAAGAAGCATGAATTTAGATTTTCATTAGTGTTTTTAGCTTTTATTTGGGAATAAAATAATATTTTTTCTTAAATGTCCTACATTTTGCAGTGCCTTGTCCTCCTTTGTAGTATGACATCTGGTCACCTTGCCTCTGGGTGACCTTGGGCAAGTCACACTCTCTCAGCCTCAGAGGGGAGGCTCTGGCAACCCCCTCCCTGAAACAAATCTTGCCACAAAAACCTTGGCATAGGCTTGCCATGAGACAGAAGCAACTTGAAAGCACACAACAACAACAACAACAACAACAACAACAACATATTGACCAAGGCCTGCCTTCTTACATTTTCCATGCTCTCCTTTATACAAAATCTTATCAAGAAATCCCCACTATAGTTTTGCCTTAGCAGCGCCATAAGTTGGAAATGACTTGAAGGCACACAGCAATAGGATCTTGGGCAAGTCACACCCTCTCACACTTAGGGAAAGGCAAGGGCCACCTAGAACAACAGGATAAACAGATGTCATAACCGCAAAGGAGGATAAGGCCAGCATGATGTAGCAGTTTGAGTGTTTGTCTATAGAGGTGATCAAACGGGGAAAAGGACGTCCTTGTCCCATCCTTATGACACGATCGTGAAAAGATTTTCATACGAAGTTGCACTTATCCTGTCAGTATCCTGTCACTGAAGTGGAATTGTCCAGTTGTTTTGTATTAATGGGACTTTGCATTAATACAATTCCACTTCAATGACAGGGTAATAAGCGCTATGTCTATGAAATGTTTTCATGTGATTGTGATAAGGATGGGAGAGCGATTCCGTCCCTGTCCCCATCCCCATAAAGTGTTTATGTGTGTGCGTGTTTGGAGATTATCACACATGCATCTTTTGCCCGATCCGGGCAAAGGACAGGATCGGGCTGCAATGGGGGGAAAACGGATGTTATCGCATACAAAATTGTTGTTGCGCTGCCGGTAGACCACCACCCATCCCTGAGCTGATTTTGGTAGTACGGAATCTTTCCATCCTTCAAAATTGGGCAGCTTGGGAACAGGTGTTGGTTGACTGGCAATGCAGCAGCAATTTCATGTGCGATAACACCCATATCCCCCCATTCCAGCCCAATCCTGTCTTGTGCCCGGATCGGACAAAAATGGCTATGCGATAAATTGCATTTTGGGTATCACTATAGCAATGGAATACAGTCTCATAGCAATGGGGTGCACTATAGCAAAGGGATGCAATGGCCTAGTGGTTAAGAACTTTATCACACCTGTTCCCCCCGCCCCCCTTTATGGGCACGGGAAGGGGAAGCTTATTTTATCGCACACCAAAGCATCCTCCAAAAGGCCTCATTCTGGCACCCAGTGTCAAGCCGTCCCCATTCAGTGCTGAGGAGCGCCATTTTTGTTTAACAGAACTTCCATTGAGCATCCCCTTCCCATGCCCATAATGGGAGAGAAACAGGTGCGATAAAGTTCTCTTGATTGGAAGATTGGCAGTTCGAGGCCTGGGTGCTGCATGATGGGGTGAGTTCCTGTCAATAGTACCAGCTTCTGCCAACCTAGCAGTTCGAAAGCATGCAAATGCAAGTAGATAGGTACCACTTCTCAGTGGGAAGGTAACAGTGTTTGGTGCAATCATGCTGGCCACATGACCACCAGAGCAGTCCTCAGATGTCACTGGCTCTTTGGTTTAGAAACAGTGATGAGCACTGCTCCCTACTGTCAACTTACAACTAGACATTCATGTCAAGGGACTACCTTTACTTTTTTTTAACAGTACCTCCATTCCTCCTTGCTTTGGGGCTCTGGTGGTGTGTGATGTTTTCCACCAACACTAAAGCCAGCCTCAGCCGCCACCTCCTGCTGGGTTAAACCTCCAAGCTTAGTCAGTGACAGTTTAACAATCAATTATGCTGAGTAGCAATTAGCGAAGGCGCTGACGAGAAGCCCTGTTAATTAAGAATCGATTGGCTCCCAAGGAGTGTCCTTGTGGGAAATTGCCTTTCCCTGCTGAGGAGGCTGCAGGAGGCTTGTTTCCAAGGAATGGGGCCCTGAAGCTTTAACTAAGACTGCCCAGCATGGTGTGCCCAACTAGTCTTCTGTGGATGTAAATCTCCAGGTGGAAACAGGCTGCATAGTTTATCATGGGCTTTCAAGTTTTGCTTTGCTTTTCCTGCCAACTTTTTATCTTCTATTGTCAGAACTCTTGCATGCCTTTTACAGGCAGCATTGAAGGATCCATCCGCACTGCAGAAATAATCCGGTTTGACACTGCTTTAACGGCCATGGTGCAACACTATGCAATTCTGGGAACTGCCATTTGTTATGGCACTAGAGCAGAGCTGAAGCTTTAACTCGAACTCTGGAGATCAGGGTTGAAATTCCCACTCAGTCATGGAGACTCACTGGGCAGAGTGACCAGATGTCCTCCTTTTCCAAGACATATCCTAAATCTCAATCTTCTGTCCAGGAGGAATTCCAAAATGCCCGCCATTTTGAGTATGGCTAGGAAGCATGAATTTACATTTCACAAGTGTTTTAGCTTTTATTTGGAAATAAAATAACCTTTTTCTTGAATGTACTACATTCAGCTCTGGTGCCACAACAAACTACAGTCTCCAGAATTCTATAGCACTGAGCCATGACTGTTAAAGCAGTGTCAAAGCAGATTATTTCTGCAGTACAGATGGATCCTTAGTTATCAATGCAGCAAGCAGTCTTATACTGGCCTAGACATTTAGGGTGCATCTATACTGCAGAAATAATGCAGTTTGATACCACTTTAAAGTGCTTTAGCTCCATCCTATGGAATCCTGGGATCTGTAGTTTTATATGGTCTTTAGCCAAAGACTGCTAATGCCTCACAAACCTACAAATCCCATGATTCTGTAGGATGGAACTATGGCAATTAAAATGTTGTTGAACTATATTTTGGGTTATGACTGATAAGGAGTTTATTTCAGTATATTAGGTGGGATACAGACCGCCCCTTTGGGCGGCCTGCACCCGCTCCTTTCCCTGACGGATCGGGGCCTCAGCTGCCACAGCAGCAGCCACAGAGGCCCCAATCCGCCGCTTTTCCTGGCCTCAGGAAAGCGGCAAAATGCTGCTTTCCCACGGCCTGGAAAGGGTTGTCCTTGGGGCTTCATGCCCCAAAGACACCCTGACAGCGGCGGGGAAAGGAAGAAAGGGGCCACTTGGCCCCTTTCTCTTTGTATTGCTGGTGCGGCCATTTAAAGACCGTGCCAGCGATATGCATGGCTAAAGGAGCTCCAAAACGGAGCTCCTTCTGGCGCCACAAGTGCCCTGCAGCGGCACCAGGATGTCATGTCCGTGCCGTGCTGTTTGGCTGCGGTGCGGTTGTGACGTTGTAATGGTGGCGCCCATGTAGAAAGGGTGCCGCCATTATAACATACTAGGGTTGCAAGGCGTCTGGAAAGGACGCCCCAAGGCAACCCTAGTACGTATCCAGGTCGGCGCTTTGCGCCGGTCTGGATACCGCCTTAGTCCACTATTTTATTATTTTATAGTGGTTTGCTTTATGGCCCGGTTTTGATTATATATATCTTTGATGTTCTGCCCTTTAGTGGAAAGAATGCTATAAATCATCATCATCATCATCATCATCATCATCATCATCATCATCATCACAGTATAGGTGCATCCTTCATGTTTCTAGCTACTGTCTTTCCTGATGGTCTCCCATCTGGGTGGATGTGTTTGGATTAAAACGACCAGAAATTTCCTGATTTTGTTCCAGTTCTTTCCAAATTTATTTTAGAGATCCATACACATTTTCCCCCCCAGAATATTTCTGTCCCACACGTTACGATCAGAGACTTTTATACCAGCTCCCTAGGCTGGTTTATTTTAACCCAGTAGAAAACTGAAAAGAACAGGAATAAAAATCAGGGGTTTTTCAATAAGTCTGGATACATTTCCAGTACTAAATAGGCCCAATCCTGCATAATTTGCAAATTAAGACAAGGTCAGGAATGGTCAGGGTAATGTGGTGGTCAGAAGAAGAGGAGCAGAAGCAGGAGCAGCAGCATCATCACTATCAACAGAGGGAAAAGAAGACATATGGTGATGCCAGAAGAATTTCTTTTGCATAAAAATTTGATATGCCAATATAGATGCAAATTGAGAAACAGGAGCTATAATTTAAATAGGAACAGATATTTTAATTTCTGATTCTGTACACTTATGATCCCATGCTCGTTTATATATATTTATACAGTGCTCTTGAAGATAGTTTATTGTCTGAAAGCACCAGGCTATCAATTGAAAAAAAATCTTGCTCATCACCTTAGTTTCCCCTGTTTTCAATGTTTTTTCATATAGTATAGCTTGCTTACATATAGTTACAGAAGCCCCTAGAGCTGGCTTCCATGTACCTAAACCTATGCAGGCAACCATTATGAAGGCTCCATAAGCTGCCTGTTTCTTTCTAGTTGGCAGATGAAGATGCAAGAAATGATCATAGAGAAAGGGGAAGGGCTTGTCTACACTAAGGACATATAGCAGTCCTAACCCGGTCCTGGTGTGACCTGTCCAAACAACGTACATCCACATCCACTTCAAAACTACTGTTTTAAGCCATTAATCCAGTTCAAGACAACTCACAGTTTATTCTTGCGTTTCCTCTGGAGTTTCGCATTCTTCAGATGAGAAAGATGCAACTGTGCTGCATTCAAGGTGGCCATTTAGAATACTGTTTCCAGCACTCTTTGGAGAACATTGTTATTATCCTCTTGGTTGGGGCCATGAATCTTTAGATCTGTGAATCCAGAAATTTTCCCTTTTGTCCAAAATGCCTGAAGGAGATGACAGCTCAGTGCCAAAACAGGGACAAATCAAGTCTAGGACAAAGGGCTTTTGGTTTGCTTTTTAATCTCTCTCTGGCTGCATTCACACTGCAGAAATAATATAGTTTGGCACCACTTTAACTTCCATGGCTCAGTGCACCACAAATCTGAGATTTTGTGAGCTATGTAGCTTTCTCTGTTAGAGAGCCCTGGTGTCACAGCAAACTACAATCCCCAGGATTCAATAGTACTGACCCATGGCAGTGGTGTCAAACTGGATTATTTCTGCAGTGAGGATGCAACGTCTCTCTCTCTCACTCACACACATATACACATGGAAGATTCCCTACCCCTCTGAAACCCATCTCGAAATGTCAGAGTCCTTAATGAGAAATCACATGTGTCTGGTTACTTATGGAGAGAGAGTTGACTTGATGCTTGTCTGGAGACAGATTTGGCAGCCCTTCAGATAGATGTCTTCTGTAACAGCAGGATATAAAAGCAGCATTTGTGGAGCAGAAATTTTACTCAGAAGGGTGATATGGTGATGGGAAAAGCGTCACATAGTTCCCTCCAGACATGCTGCTATTAAAAGGACAGAAAGGGTGTGTGTATGTGACTTTTTTCTCCTTCCTTCCACCCTAAAGCATAAATTCAGTGGACCACATACTTTAAACCTGGCTATCAACTTTTTTCCTCCTCCTGAATATGGCCCTGTGCACTTACCAGAAATCGTCCACAAACCACTGAAGCTTTTCCTCCCATGGAAATAAGGTGGCACCAGGAAAAACGTTGGTTGCATCCACACTGCAGAAATAGTCTGGTTTGACACCAAATTAACTTTCATGGCTCAATGCTAGGGAATTCCAGAAATCACTAGCATTGAGCCATGGTAGTTAAAGTGGTGTCAAACTGGATTATTTCTGCAGTGTGGACGCAGCCTTCCACTTGATGGCTTTCTACATATGAGACTGTGTTGTGAATGGCACATAAGCTTTAGAGAGGGGCATGGAGAGAAGAGGTATCATTACAGGGGAGAATGGGGGCATTGTCCCGCAAATAAAAATGCTGCGCTTTTACTGGATTTATCCTCCAGTTCCCACATTTCTAGCATTGCAGAACATGAGACACTGAAAATTGTTCATGCCTAGAGCTCTTACGTTTGTTGTGTTTGCATTCCCTTGGTCCACTCTGATTCTTCCTTTCCAAGAAAAGGGGCAAGGAAGGTGCCAAGGGAATGAGAAAAAACAGCGAATGTAAGAGTTTTAGGTGTGGACAATTCACAATATCTTTCTTTATGCAATGCTAGAAATTTTAGATCTGAAGGAAGATTTCATTTTGGGGGCATTATTCATATTTGGGGGAATGCCCTCACTTTGCTCTTCACTCATAGTTATATTCCCTAGGGACAGGATGGTAACCCAAAGTCAAACATATTTTTAAAAATTCAAATATTTTAATGCCATTAGGCTTTGAGAAACTGACTGGGATGGGCTTTTAATGCTGTGTAGTACTATTTTTAAGACAATGTCTTAAGACAACATGGTATAGTGGTTTGAGCAATGGACTATGATCATGGAGATTAGGGACTGATTTCCCTCTCAGCCACAGAAACCCACTAAGTGACCTTTGACAAGTGTTAGTCTCTCAGCCCCAGAAAACCTAAAGGTGGAAATGACTTGAAGGCACACAGCAACCTCCACTACCCACACACCCCTCGGAGGTGGAGAAGCCATTAAGCTGATCCACCCTCGAAGGCTAATGGAACCTAAAATGTTCCAGGAAGCCCTAGAGGGTTTTATGGTTGGAAATGACGGCGATTCTGTCGACGCCCTGGGATAAAGACCTAACCAGGGCTATAGACAGCATTGCTCCTGAGCATCCTCTCCGGCTCGCTTCAAATAAAAAACCATGGTACACTCAAGATTTTCGGAAAATGAAGCGAGCCGTGCGACGACTAGAGCGCCGCGGTAACACCAACGCTTATCTGACAAGACGCTACTAGGAAACCTTTTAGTTTCCTATGGAGCAGCAATCGATGCAGCAAAGAACTTGTTCTGTGCTGCACGTATTACATCTGCAAAGTCTCATCCAGCAGAGCTATTCAGGGCAGTTAGAGAGCTAACCCAGCTGCCTCCCACCTCGAACGTATTACTAGAACCAACAGCAGCCTGCTGCAAAGCATTCAATGACTTCTTTGCCGATAAGATCTCTCAGATAAGGGTCAATCTGGATGCTGGCATTACAACAGAGATTATGAGAGAGGTATCCAGTGACTCCGTGGACTGTGTTAGACTGGATCGTTTTGAGCTTGTGAGTACTGATGAAGTGGACAAGCTCCTTGGATGTGTAAGGAAAACTGCTTGCCCTCTCGATTCCTGCCCATCTTGGCTGACCATTCAGGAAGGGGATGCTGTAACATCATTGCTTCAGACAACAACAACAACAACAACAACAACAACAATATTTATTTATATGCCACCCAATCAATGGGAATCCGGGCGGCTTACAACAGAGGGGATAATACACGGTTCCCTGCCCTCAGGCTTACAATCTAAAAAGACACGACACAAAAGGAGAAGGGAATGGTGGGGGGGGGGAGATCAGGTCCAGCAGTTCTTCTCTCCCTCTGAGGCCTGGACCAAGGCAGATGGACTGGAGGGAGGGCTCTTCTTCTTCAAGCTAGCCCTGATGGAGCTGGGCCAGCCTATTCTCTCCCTCACAGGCTGAAGGATGACAGTTATAGAGGGAGGGTACTCTATCTTCAGCCTAGCCCTGATGGAGCTGGGCCAGACTAATTCTTTCCCTCCCAGGCCGAAGGATGACAGTTATGGAGGGAGGAGCCTCTTTTTTCAGCCTATCCCTGATGGAGCTGGGCCAGACATCATAAATGCATCCCTTAGAGAGGGGAAATTTCCATCAGCACTTAAACATGCAGTGGTTAAGCCACTCTTAAAGAAACCCTCTCTAGCCCCCCTGATAAGGAATAACTATAGGCCAGTCTCTTTATTACCATTTTTGGGCAAGGTGATCGAGAGGGCAGTCGCCTTCCAACTCTAGGCTGTCTTGGATAAAGCCGATTATCTGGACCCATTTCAAACTGGCTTTAGGGCGGGATATGGAGTTGAGACTGCCATGGTTGCCCTAGTCGATGATCTCTGTCTGGGCATTGACAGGGGAAGTGTGACCCTGTTGGTGCTCTTGGACATTTCAGCAGCATTCGATACCACTGACCATGGTATCCTTCTGGAATGCCTGAGGGGGTTAGGTATTGGGGGCACTGTGCTCCAGTGGTTCCGTTCCTACCTCTTGGGCAGATTCCAGATGGTGATGCTGGGGGACAGTTGTTCTTGTAACCCTCAGGGTGCCATTCTGTACCCCATGCTTTTTAACATTTACAGGAAGCTGCTGGGAGAGATCATCTGGAGACATGGGACCCTGTGTTATCAATATGCTGATAACACCCAAATCTACTTCTCTATGTCTCTGACTGTTGCAGTGACTAAGAATGGCATCTCTCCTCTGAATGCCTGCCTCGAGTCAGTAATGGGCTGGATGAGGGAAAACAAACTCAAGCTGAATCCAGAGAAAACGGAGGTGCTCGTGATAGATGCCCCTGGAGATTTCCCAACCCATCCTTGAAGGGGTCACACTTCCCCTGAAGAATGAAGTTCGCAGTTTGGGAATACTCCTGGACTCGTCTCTACAGTTGACATCTCAGGTGGAGGCGATAGCCAGGAGTGCATGGTGTCAACTTCGGCTGATACGCCAACTGCATCTCTACCTGGCTCAGGGGGACCTTGAAACAGTAGTACATGCACTGGTAACCTCTGGTTTGATTTCTGTAATGCGCTCTACATGGGACTGCCTTTGTACCAAGTTCGGAAGCTCCAATTGATTCAGAACGCTGCAGCCAGACTGATCACCAGGACACCGAGATCAGAGCATATTACACCTGTGTTGAAATCTCTACATTGGCTGCCGATTAGCTTCTGGGCGCAATACAAAGTGTCAGTTATTACCTATAAAGCCCTACATGGCCTGGGCCCGAGTTACTTGAGGGAACACCTCTCCCTACACAATTCGCCCCGCACTCTCAGGACATCTGGCACAAAAATATTAGAACACCCCCAAACCCAGTTGAAAACCACCTCTTGTGAAACGTTTTCTGTGATGGCCCCTAACTTTGGAACAACCTACCAGAAGAGATCCGTCTTATACCTTCTTTGGAAGCCTTCAAGAGGGCATTGAAGACAGATCTCTTCTGGTGGGCCTATCCAAAGAATATCCTCTAATCTGATTTTGAACATCTGAATATGATGACTCAATTCTTATGACTGTGAGCAATAGTGTAACAACTCTTCCCTTTTTTATTCTTGATTGATGTATTTTGTATGTATTTTATGATATTTTTACTGTTGTAATTTATTATTATTATTATTATTATTATTATTATTATTATTATTTAATGCATTTTAATGTTTTTAACTTTATGAACTGTTTATTGTTTTAAAATTACTTTTCAATTTATAATTTTATTGAAGCTTTTATATAGTTTTTAATTTGCATCCTTTTAGTGGAACAATATGAATAACCTCACTCACGCATTCCAAGTTTGTTACCGTGCGCCTTTGCTATCTGTGGGGGATCCGTTCCAGATCTCTCCACGGATAGTAAAAAACACGGGACCTTAAATCCTGTTCGTCTTAATGGGTGCATGCTCCTGCTTGTGCCGCTGCGTGCATGTGCTAAGAAAAAAGCCAGGGATTGCCATCCTGAGAAGCTCAAACTGTAGATGGCAAGTCTGCACTTGGTGTGGGCACACTGTATTCACACCATGGATCTGCATCTCTGCACATCTGTGTGAGTTTGGTTGTTTACATGTGCCAGCACTCAAATAAACATGGAATTGATAATGCAAATATGTGTTCAAAATGTGTTCAAGGCATGCAGAGTTTAATCCCGGGTCTATTTACATTGGTTATTTACATTGTTGATGGTGCAAATCTTTTTTAAAAACTGGGGGGGGGGGGGGGGAGTAGTATTGATTATCCCATGTTAAGAGGGGTGGGTTTTTTTTGGCTAAGCCCCAACTTAATCAGGTGCTTTTGGGATGCATATCAACAATGAAGATTCAACCCAGATTCATCTTGGATTATTTTCATCATCTCCATAACCCCAGCCATGAGTCGGGCTCGACTTGAGGGTGGTTAGAAACCAAAAGAGGTGACACTGGGCTCACAATAGGGTTGCCATGTCCCACTTTTAGGCCGGTTTCAGCCTCCCGTCCTCCAGCCCACTGTCCTCCTCCTTCTTCAGTCCTCCTCCCTAGGAAGCTTGGCCAGACGTCCCTCCCCTTCCTGGCCTCGCAACCAATTAGAGAGGCTTCTGGCTGGAGGAAGGGGCAGGACTTCTGGCCACAAAGGCCACTGGGGCCTAGAGTTGCAGGAGGAACCGCCTTTTCCCAGCCTTGCAACCAATCAGAGAGGCTTCCGAGGGTGGGACTTTTGGTCACAAAGGCCGTTGGGGCTTGTAGTCACAGTGGGCTCCTTCTGGTGACTACAAGCCCCAGCGGCCGTTGTGACCAGAAGTTCCGCCCCCAAAGCCTCTCTGATTGGTTGCAAGGCCGGGAAGGGGTGG
>NC_056524.1:265821660-265856158 GCF_019175285.1 Sceloporus undulatus
AGACAGTAGCTAAAGCATTCTGTATCAATTTGCCAAATTGGAAAGAGAAACGTTGTAACATTTGCATTGTAGCATTCGTAAAGGATAAAAGCTTCCTGCAAAGTGCTCTTTGCAGCATTTCCTTTGCTGGAAGCAAGGGAATGAAAGTGAAAGTGAACAGGCTGGCAGGCACATTCTATCTACATATCTATCTACCTGTAGCAAAAAAAATGTGCATAGTCTGTCCAAAAAAAAAAAAAATAAATAAAAAAGAGAGAAATCTGCCTGGTGCGAGAGCGGAGGTTTGCTCTGTTCCCTGACCTGCCCTGAATTGCACCTTCGTTCTGCTCCTTCCTTCTCCTCCTCCTGCTCCCTTACAGATTACCCTCCATGGCCCCCTTCTTCCCCCCCCGGCTCCTTCATCCTCCTCCATCACTTTCTCCAGTTCCCCCCTCTGCCCTCCCTCTGACTGCCTTTTGTATCCCCCATCAGTCACCCTGATTCCCCTTTTTTGCATCCTTCCTCTGGCTCCTTCCTCCTTCTCCTCCTTCGCCCCGATGTCCTGCCCACTGCCCTCCCTCTGACCTAAACCCCTTCCCTGAACTTGCCCTGATCATGATCGGGGGCAAGTTCATATTCGCCGAACGTGGGTTTTTTCAAAAGAGATGGCTTTCCCCCCCAATTCCAAATGACCTGCGCTAAGGAGCATTTGCCCTGAAACAGTTGTGCATGCCTCAAATTCAATTGTGAGAGATTCGGGGCCAATATGAACTTCACATGCAAGATTCGATTCCTGATCGGGGTAAAAGGTAGTCTGAATGGCCCCAGAGTGAAAAGCCACTTGAGGGAAAAGATTTGAGAGAGAGAGCTTTTTGACTGTGTAAGTGGGGGTAAAATTAGAGCATTTCCCCTCCAAATCAGAATTCTGCCTCCTCAATGAATTTTATCTTAGAAGACTATCACATGGAGAAAAAAATCAGGGGATTAAAAAAGGCATTTTCCTGGGAAAGTCATGCGATTACAGCCAAAATTTTCCCACACATCGCAATCTGAGAGGGTTTATCCTGGGAAATACCAGGAATGCTCCAGCAACAAACCATTCACAGGGAAAGCCCATGAATGCTTTGTTGCTGGAGCGTTCCTGGTTCTTCCTGGAATAAGTCCTATCAGATCGCAACGTCATCTGAAAATCTTCGCTGCGATCGTGTGACTTTCCTGGGAAAATGCCCTTTTAATCCCCCGATTTTCCCGTGTGATAATCTCCTTAATTCTTCAATTTTCTAGCATTACAGAGGGATGTTGATGATCATAAATACCTAGAATGCTTACATTTGTTATGTTTGCATTCCCTTGATAACTTTGCCTGCCTCTTCACTTTAGAAGCCTAAACTGTATTTCTAAAGGCACAACTGAAGTTTCAAGTTATGGGAATGCAAGAAATTTAGAAACTGAAGGAAAATTTCATTGGGGGGGGGGTTCTTATGAGGGGGACAATGCTCTCCTTTCCCCTCCTCTCCACAGTCTGGCTTTGATCCAATTCTCCCAAATCACTAATTTGATTTTTTTTAAAAATATTCTGCTACAAATGGGAGTAGGTTTTTTTAAATATATATATATATATATAATATCTGAATTTGCTGCTCAGTGGGAAAACATAGAAAGTTACAGACTGTGACGGCTGCAGAACTATACAGTTACAGAAGAGTTTAAGGAAGTTACTGCTTTGGACTACAAATCCTAGAATCCCCAAAACAGCAGTGGCTGGGGAATTCTAGATGGCACAATCCAAAAAAGTAACTTCCCAAGTAATTTTTTTCCCTTCTGATTTTCCTTTGTCATCATGCTTTAACAATCGAATTAAAACGTAAAAGAAATGGCAGCAAGCAAAGGGTCAAATTCCCCCTGCCATTCCAACCCAGGCCCCAATCCAGATCAGTCCTACTTGCTTTTTTATATTTGCTAATTGCACGCAGGACGTCTCATCTTTTTTGGCTCTTAAAGTCCCAATACTTTCACTATAATTGTAGTATAACTGAACTCAATGCCCTTTTCGTTGAATTCTCAAATAATAATAAAACAGGCAGAGACACAGAGATACAGACACAGAGAGGAGGGGGATTTGAAACACTGACAGAACAATTGACCCTTTTGTAGGCGAAGACATGGCACAAGTCACGGGAAAGAGTTTTACATTTATTTCATTGCAGTCAGTAAGGACCTGAAGTGCACAGAAAGGTTAAAGAGAAGCTGAAATGATGCAGTGGGGGAACTTAACTGGCAGCTCATAAAGAGACAGCTAGCTCAGAATGGATGTCCAAGGACCATTTCCTTTACTTTAAACCAGGCCTGGTTCCAACTTTCCATATTAGGCTGCATCTACACTGCCATGACTCAATGCTATGGAATCCTAGGAATTGTAGTTTTGGTGAGATATTTAAGCTTTTCTGTCAGAGAGCTCTGATGAAACAGCAAACTACAAATCCCTGAATTCCATAGGATGGAACCATGACAGTTAAAGCAGTGTCAAGCTGCATTAAATCTGCAATGTGGCAGAAGCCTTATATTATGGATGTTTCATCCCCCCCACCCACAATCACTCTAATTTTTTCACAATTTTGGAGGTTTAAAACAGAATTCATTTCTTTTCCAGAATGCAGCTCCCAGAATCCCACAACCAGCATAATTATATTCATTAGGGGATTTTAGAAAGCTAAGCAGCATCAGCCCTGGTTAGTAAATAGAAGGGGGACTAACAACATATCCCAGGCAGTGTAGGCTACATGTTAGAGGAAGGAAATGGCAAACTCACTTCTGATTATTCCTTGTCAAAGAAAAATCTCTTAAATTCATGGGATTGTCATAAATCAGCAGATGACTTGAAGCCACATACAGTTGGTCCTCCATATACACAGATTCTTTAACCTCAGATTCAAGTATCCATGGTTTGAAAATATTCCAAAAATATATACATTCTAAAAAGCAAACTTTAATTCTTCTATTTTATTTAAGGGATACCATTTTACTATCTACTGTATTTAATGGGACTTGAACATCCACTGATTTTGGTATCCATGGTGGTCCTTGAACCAAACCCTAGTGGGTACCAAGGGCCCACTGTACATACACACACAGTCAAAAATAACTTTCCTATACTAGGACTAGAATCCTGTTGGGATCTTATACATGTATAAGTTCCCCAGTGGAAGAGGTTGGGTGTTTTGTTCAGTCTACCTTGGAGAACATCCACCAGTTCAGAATTGTGGTAAGAGTTGCACATGCAGTACATTGGGCTGTGCATTCAGTTGCACATATGGTTGTGCAGCCTTGCTGCACAAGAGTTGTGTAGTATAATCAGTGCACAACAATGCAACCAGCTTACATAACTCTAATGTGGGATCTCATCCCAGGTAATTTGGCAGTGGGACTGAATTGGTTGTGCTCCTGAATGATCTGCTTCTGGTGCATTTAGGAATTTTATATTGGCATTATTTATTTTAATGGTTTACATTTCATGCAAAACATCACGCACCATTTGCTGCTGATTTCAGTCATGATGTTACACCCAATTGTGTCACTGTTCTTTTTCTTTGATGTTTTATTAATGTGTGTGTGTGCATATAGAATTTTTTTAAACAATAAATCTTCAGAAAAGAGCTTTTTGACAGATGATTATATACAGTTATAGCAAGAGACTTGTGAGACATTTTACGAACATCTAGAAGGAGAACATGAGTGCATAGGTAAAACTGTACACATAAGACAAGCCTTGATGCAATCAAGTAAACACATTGTGAGCTGGTTTGCTGGAAGAAGTGTAAGGCTAGCCTTGTTTTATCAATGCAGGCATCAGCATCAGTAATACAGAGCAGAGGAGGAGGACAGGAAAAGATGATGTGAAGAATCTGGAAGAACTTAACACAGCCACAAACTATGTATTCTTCATCTCTGGAAATAATATCAGGCATCCTCCAAGGAGAACTGGAACTGGAGGAAGAGTGGAATGCAAGCCCAGGCTAACCTCATACCATCCAACTGTCTGGATTTGGCATCCTTTATTCATCTTCTGTCCTTCCACTTTTTCAGCTGCTTCTAAAATGTCCCAGTTTCTCTCTCCTCCTTTGCAGAGTGACCAGAGGTCAGATCCGCAAAGGAGGACAAGGCACTACAAAATGGAGGACATTTCATACAAATGGGAGACATGACCAACTAAAAGCTCAAAACACTTAATAGAAATATAAATCCATGCTTCTTATCCATGCTTAAAATGGAGGACATTTTGAAATTCCTCCTGTTCCTTTGCCCTGAGCTTAGTTCCATTGGTGCAAGCTGAGTTCCAAGTACAAAAGCAGTTTGCACTTGACTGACTGAGCAGCAAAGAAGGGGAGAGGAGAAGGTAGTACCTTGCCCTTCCCAGTAGCCTTGGGCAAAAGCAGACTGCTGCAGCTCTCCTAGGTTGTGAGCCCTTCCTCATTAATAACATTTGCCCCATTCCCAATATTGCTTGGCCAGTTTTCATCTGAAAAATATTGGAGAATATGCAACCACAGAAACAAGGGATTGGGGGACATGTCATCTCATTCTTAGGACTATATCACACTAGCGAAATTCCACTGAGAATCAGGATTTAAAGTAGATTAAAATTAGAAATGGCAGCTTTTTTACTTTCAGGATGTTCTGAAAGTAAAAAGCTATGGTTTTTATCCCTTTTACGTTCATGTTACTTCATGTTTGCAGGAACGTCCTGCGAAAAGCTTCCTGTATTTGCGGTTTTTTTCTAATTCAAATCTACTTTAAATCCCATTTCTCAGCGGGATTTCACTAGTGCGATAGGGTCCTTAGAGATGAAGAGAAAGAAGAACAGAGCTGGAAGAGCCCATCATTCCTTGCTGTCCCTTGGCTAGGATGTTTTCTGAAGCACGGACATGCAAGATGACAAAAACATGGACCCCTGATACCTATAATTCTTCAAACGCTGGGACAATAGCTGGTTTGTTTCCCCAAAAGACCCACCTTCCCTCTTCTGGGACCAGCCTAAATCTGCCACTGCCGCCTTTGCCATCCTTCTGAAGAAAACACTCACTAAAGCCTTTCAGTCCCAGAGGAGGACCAGGCAAGCCAGTTGATGAGAGACCAGAGCTGTTAAAATGGCCATCAACAAGTCATACTTCACCATGGATTAAAGATGAAGTAATGAGGAGGATTAGCTGAACTTTGGGGTTATCAGAAGGGGATTAGTGAGGTGGCTTCTTGAGACCCCACTGTGGGGCGGGGAGAGCAGAAATGCTCGGGGTAGTTAGCAGTGCCCATGGGGTTGGCAGCCACATGCCTGTTTATCTACTGTAAGGACCCTGGCATTTGTCCCTCAAAATTTTATGTGAATTATGAGACTGGGTGAATGCCAAACTGGTCCCAAGGACAGAGCAGATAAGAAGGGAGGAAGCTGCTTCAGCCCAGCTTAAACAATTTCTAGTCCACTTCAGAGCTTGGAAAAGTAACTTTCTGGGGGATAGCCCATGCTGGATGAAGGCTTCTGGGAGCTGCAATCCCTGCAAGTAAGTTTTCCAAGCTCTGATTCAGAGGCTAGATTCCTGTTGGTGCCTCTACAGGCATTATAATCTTTTCTGCCAGGCTTTTTTTGGTTTGGTTTGGTTTAGTTTGTTTTGTTTTGGGTTTTTTTGGAGCAATATATAAAAACAAAGATGAAACAGGAGAGAAATCCTTATTTGGCTGGGCAGCTTTCTCTCCTGACTGGGGGTTCCAGATTTTAGAGCGGAGCCTAGGCCTTCTTCTCCAGTCCTCAGAGCAAGAGCTCAGCTTTGCAAAATGTATATATACAGACTGAGTCTCCTTTATTTGAAATGCCAGGGACCAGAAGTGTTTTGGATTTTGGAGTTTTTCAGATTTTGGAATATTTGCATATACAGTATGTAATGGACTATCTTGGAGATGGGATCCAAGTCTAAACATGAAATTCATTTATGTTTTGTATACACTTTTGACACAGAGAGGCGGAAGGGGAAGAATTTTGACCAGTGTTGCCAATCACCCCGAAAGGAAATCCTGATTGGTTTCCCGGAATGCCCCCAAATTTCCAGGAATGGGGTGGGACTTCTGGGTCAGGAGCGGGACATCCAGGGCGGGGATGGGACTTCTGGGTTGGGGGGCGCAAGGCCCTATGGGAAGGCTAATGGAGCAGGACTTCCAAGATGGGAGGTATGTCAGGAGAGTTTTTTGGGTGGGAAGGTATTTTTGCCGTGTTTTTGGGGCGGGAAGGTTGAATTTCCCTGAAGGCTGAATTTCCCTAAATCTACTCGGAAATTTGGCAAACACAGAAATGACATGGAAAGGTTTTCAAATTCCCTGTTCCTGGAAAATTTCCCGGAAATTGGCAACACTGATCTTGACCTTCCCAGGAGGCTCAAATAAAAGCCAACTTCTGTAGCCTCTCCCAACTTGTTTTTTCCTCATCTTGACCATACTCTGAAGTTGATTGACCACATGTCTCCCAGTTTTCATCTGTGAAATGTTGTTTTACTACCATCTACCCTGTTATTATAGAGCCAGCAGCCATTTTACCACTGCTGCATCCCCTCACTACTGCCATCCTTGAACTGGCATACCCTAGTTATCCTGTCCTTGTTAATTGCTGCCCAGTTGGCTTTGACTTATGGCCCTGCCACCCTGAACATGCCTGATCTTGTCTGATCTCAGAAGCTATGCAGGGTCAGGCCTGGTAAGTACTTGGACTTATGGTGACTCTTTAAATGACGGACCTCCTCTACTATTATCAGCCTTGCTAAAATCTTGCAAACTCAGGTCTTGGATTCCTTGATGGCATCCCTCTCCCTATAATGTAATCTTCCTCTTTTCCTATTGTCTTCAACTTTACCTAGTTACACAAGGCAATAAAATTGCGGTTTGATTATCCAGCTTAATAGTCCTTAGGCAGACATTTTTGCCATTGTGCCCACTACCTGACTCTTTGAACTAGAAATCACTGTGTTGGATATGGATGAGTGAGAATTTCAGTTCTTTCAGTTTGGATCGGAATTTATCAAGATCCAAACATTTCTTCATATTTTGGACAGAAAGGAGTTTGGAGTTAAAAGAAGAGTTAATGTGAGAGAAATTGAAATGAATAGATTCATCAATCCCAGGGTCCTTTCACACAGAGGAGGCAAACATAATTAAAATGTGATTAAATTGTTCTAATAGCACAATTCAGGGGAAAATTCACACCCCAGAGCGCTTCTCCTGTTTGTGTACCGTGCGTAAACTGTAATGGACAAGTCATTGGGTAATAAAGGGAGTTTCTGTCATTACCCAATGACGCGTCCATTACAATTTATTCATGGGACAAGAATGGGAGATGCATGCAGGGTGTGATAATCTTCCCCTTGATCATGCTATTAGTTTAATTTAATCAAGTTTTAATGACTCTTGCCTCCCATGTGAAAAAGTTCCCAGCCCAGAGCACTGAGTTCTTAAGGCCTAAATTTGAATCTATGTTAATACTAAGTCAGGGTTGCCACCTCTTTTTTTCTGAGTGGCTCCATAGCTATTAACACATAAGTACATGGCAGGCAGTTGTAAAGTCTTCTCTACTCTGGGAGTATGGGCCTCAACAGACCGGCACTAAACACCAGCCTTGGTGTAGAGTGGGGGCATGGTTCCACACAATGCACACCCTGACACCAACATCATGCCATGTACCCAAACGCATGGCGGGTGGCATCACTGCATTCCTTTGGTGCTGCATCCAGATGATGTACTGGAAAAGTAGCACCGAAAAGCTGCGGTGTTAGCAGCTATGGTACCCTTTCCACAACAGAAAAAAGAGCTGCTTTTTGCACAATGGAAGGGCCAGATTGGGGCCATGGTGTGTGATTGCTGCAGCCCTGATCCGGCGATGAAAGAGGCAGCTGCAGGCCATCCCTTAGGGGCAGTCTGTTCAGCCCCAAACTTTACCTTCTGACTGTGCCCTGTGAAGATGTGCCATAATTTTGTTTCACTCTGGTTTGGAAGAGTTTTTCCATATTTGTAAACTGCATACTCCAGATGGAAAGAATTTGAGGTTTTGTTGTTGTTGGATTTTTATTTTTATTTTTAATGAATGCAAGGAGAAAGGGAAACAGACAGATATTCCTGCCCTTAGGGGATGAAGCTTGAATCTTCCACTGCAAAACCTGTGTTATTCTGCTGAGTTACAATTATTCCCCACCACCATACACATATATATAAACACACATTTCTTAATATGAATTTTAAAAGTGGTTCAAAGTGTGGGATAACAGGTTGACCTATGTAAGTGCACAGAGGATGCACATCCATGAGAATCAGAAGCATATGTACACAGTGTACACTCTGTGTGTGTGTGTACCTTCAAGTCATTTCTGACTTATTGTGACTCTCAGGTGAATCTATTATGGGTTTTCCTTGGCAAGACGAGGGTTGCCTTTGCCTTCTACTGAGGCTGAGAGAGTGTAACTAACCCAACATCACCCAGTGGGTTTTATGGCCGAGCGGGGATCTAACCCTGGTCTCGAGAGTCTCAGTCCAACACTCAAACCACTATGCCACACTAGTCCCACACCAGACTCTCAAAAATAGTGCCCTCAAATATAGAGCCTGGCATCCTGTTAGGGACATATGTATGTATGCTCGCACACTTCTTATTTATGTATGGGTTGGTTGGTTGTTGCAGAGGTTGGTATTCTTTCCCTCCCTCTACAACATCTAACACCCTCTTGGACTCACTGTGCCACCACAATTGTTCCCCCTGACACAGCTGTACCACTACTGGTGGAGAATGGAGGGCATCAGAGAAGCTGCTGGCTATATCCCCATAGCCAGAAGCAGACCATTGCATCACCTACTGAGATGTCCAGAGGACACCAGTGGATCGCAATGCAGTGGAGTCACTATGAGGTTGCAGAGATTACAGACCATGCCAAAGACAGGTGTCACCTGGTGGGGTGGTACACCTGGAGGGACTGATACAGCTACTGAGCAAGCCAGAAAGGATGCTTTCCAGCTTCCCAGCTTCAGCCATGCCCAACTATGAAGAACTTTGGGTGGGGTGCTGCCTTCAGGGTTTGGCCATACCAGACACTGAAGGCCTTTTGGGGAGGCTGTGGTGAGCGACGGATAGAGGTGGGTAGGGCAGTTCCTCCCCCCCCCCCCGCACCTGGTGACACCAGCATGAGAGGTGCCACTGTCCCAATGGAAGATGTCCCCAGTTTGCATCTGGCTATTGGGACATGGCCCGATGCTTCACCAATCCCCTCCACACTCTCCCAGTACTAGAATGGCCATGGGACAGGGTAATCACAGGACCCCAATGAATCCTGGTGGCAGGGGAGCTGTAGAGGAGGTCTATATGCTTGACCATGTAGGATCTCAGCCAGAGTTTCTGACAACCTAAGAAGTAGCCCTTCTACCTGTACTCAAATGCCATTCTGGCATTTATTTTTAGAGTTGTGCTGACATTATGAATAAAGGTAAAAAGTCTTTGAGTACAGGCAGAATATATTTTCTACACTGTTTTGTAAGTAGACACATATTTTTGATTGCTGTTAACCATTGAACTTTGTGGAATTTGGGCTTCACATTGGTGTAGCTAACTGAAGTGGTTTATTAACAGGGTTTTATACATGTCCCAGGCAGGGGCTTTATTGCAGGCTTGTAACAGGCTTGGCAGACTATTGTCTGCTGAATTTGGACTATGCAATTTAATCTAGTTAAGTGGTAGTCACTCAACCAGTTTATCAATGTTATTTTAGGCAGTACCCCCATCTGGGGCTGTTAATGCAGTAGTACTGCAGCAGGAGGTATCTGAATCTGAATTACTTGTTTTGCAGTCTAGAGCAGTGATTCCCAAAGTGGGAGGTATGCCCCCCAGGAGACAGTGGAAAGATCCAGTGAGGGAGAAAGGGAGCAGCAGGGGGGCCTAAAAGAAATGGTAAAAGAGTTCTCATACCTGGGAGAAACATTGATCAGAACTGCGACTGCAGTCCAAAAATGATAAAAAGATTATGAATGGGGAGGTCAGCTATGAAAGAACTAGAGAAGATCCTGAAGAGCAAAGATATACAATTGAGCACAAAAAATTAGACTCATACAAGCCATTGTATTCCCTATTACCATGTATGGATGTGAGAGCTGGACAGTGAAAAATGCCAATCGGAAGAAAATTCATTTGAGATGTGGTGCTGGAGAAGAATGCTGAGGATAAGGTGAACAGCCAAAAATACAAACAAATGGGTCCTAGAACAGATCAAACCTGAAATCTCGCTTGAAGCCAAGATGACAAAACTGAGGCTGTCCTACTTTAATCACATTGGGGCTGTGCAGACCGCCTCTAAGGGGTGGCCTGTAGCCGCCTCCATCTTCACCAGATCAGGGCCCCAGCAACCGCAGGCCATGGCCCCGATCTGGCCTTTCCATGACACAAAAAGGAGCTGCAAAAAGCAGCTCCTTTTTGCATCCTGGAAAGGGTGCCGTAGCCGCCCTGCCGCAGCTTTACAATGCTCCTTTGGCACTGCATCATCTAAATGCAATGCCAGAGGAGCACTGTGATGTCACATGCTGCGCACCATATGGTTCAGCACGCAGCATCACACTGCCATGGGGGTGGAGTTGGGGCATGCATCGTATGGACTCTGCTACCAGGCCAGCCTTAATGGCCCATCTGCATAGCCCAACATGAGAAGGTACAACTCACTGGGGGGGGGGGGGGGGGGAAGGCTAGGAAAGTAGGAGGGAAGTAGAAAGAGAGGAAGATTGCATACTAGATGGATGGACTCTATTAAGGAGGCCACTGGTATGAAATTTCAGGAGTTAAGTAGAGCAGTGGAGGCCCAGAAGTCTCATCCATGGGGTCGCCATGGGTCAAGATCGACTTGAGGTTGCTTAACAACAAACAACAAGCGGGGCTTTCTGCAAAGTATTGATGCTCAAGAAAGACAAAGGGAAGCATCAGCCTTTAGGACCATGGTGGGGATGAGGATTGCATGAAACTTCTTTTCAGCATTGGTGGTGGTATCTCCCACTATGAAAGCTCACTCCCTTAGCCATGTCTTTTGCTAGTAGTGGTGGTGGCAGTTGGGAAACTTGCAAGGCTTGGGTGCAGGCTATTGCTTCTGTGTCCCAGAATGGTGCAATTTTGGGACAGACTGATTGACTGGAGCAAGATATTAGAGCATATGGTGGCAGCAGAGAGATGTGGCAGCAAAAAGAAGATTTCAAATTTGGGACCCTGCTTAAGTTTTGTGAGCTTTGCCGGGACTTAGCTGGCAGGTTAGAGCTACATTGCTGCTCCTGCTTTCTTTCATCAGACAAGTTGAGAGAAGAGATAACAGAAGAAACCACGTTGGTGTATGCATGTGGAGGGGGAACATTTGAAGCTGTGTGAGAAAGACATGTCTCTGGAGAAAGAGGGGAAGGAGTATCTGGGGTCAATTCTTGGAATAAGATCTTCACTTTGGAGTGACTCCTGTAGTTAAAATCTCCCTTTCCCTGTCTATGCCAGTTGCCAGTCCAAAGCATGTGGCCTCTGTAAACCCTCCCCTCTCCACACAAACACCAGTTACATCCCTCTTCACCTTGACAATGAATGATTGAGAGTCCTTCCTCACCAGAGAGAAGCTGCTCCCTTTGCACCTGTTCACCTTGGAAGCAGCAACCAAGCAGCTGGCTAAGCAGCAACCAAGAAATCTCTTGCATTCACTGGCCTTTGCTGGAAGGACAGCATGAGTAAGACACTTCTCAGTTGCTGGTCAGCCTGTCAGCCAACTGTTCCCAGTGTGAACGGGTGCAAACTGATCAGCCAGTTGAGCAGCGACCAAGAAACCTCTTGCCCAGGCTGGCCTTTGCTGCAAGGCTGCCACTGGTGAGAGGCTTTTCAGCTTCTGCTCAGCCACCCACTCAGTTGCTGCTCCCAAGGCAACTGGGCACAAAGGAAACAGGGACCTAGATTGGTTGTTTTGAATTTGCAGTAGAATGGTAGACCTAATGTCAAGAAATACACGTGATGGGCACTATTGTTGTTGCCCAAATGGAGAGGGGGCAGTAACTGGAAAAAGTTTGGGGACCACTGGTCCCCAGTATAACTTTTTTTGTTACAAGGTGCAGATGAACTCATTGCTTAGGTGTGTTTGTTCCACAAGCCAGCAAACTGCAGCACTCCATTTAAAAATAGAAATAATATAGCTAAAAATGTATCTACTTTAGTTGCTTTTGAATAATAAGAAAGCAAAGAAGGTAACCAACTATTTAGCAGATGCTTTGGAACTTTAACAACTTATTCATTTTTAAAAGTTACATTTTAAACTCTGGCTTAAAGGGACAGCACCTAAAATAGGACAGATTAAGGCTGCATATATAAACAGGAAGAGACAGAGATTTATCTAGGAGTAAGTATCATTGTATTCAACAAGATGTGCTTCTGAACAGATTGCATTATAAAGAACAGTTTCCAGAGCAGAAAACATGGCTTGCAGGCAGACATTAACATCGGTATTCTTCTCCTTTCTTTTTCTTCTTACAAATTAAAGCCTTGCCAGGAAATGATATGGGCTGTCAACATAACATGTGCACATTATTTCCATCACACAACATCTTAGTCAGAATTTGCAACATTAACTACATGGCAGGGCTGCTCTAAAGATCTATTTTAGCAGAGAAAGAAATGCTGATCAAAGAGCCTGTTTGGTTACTTTGTCTTCCAATTGACTACAATGCCAGCCCCAAGTACCAACTGATAGATAAGGGTCAGAATCACATACATTTATAACAAATGTGGAATTTTAGGTAGCCAAAATGGCACTATGAATCTGCAGCATTTGGCAGATTCCATGTCAGTGAATCCATGATCCATTTGCATATAGATTTTTAAAATGTTACACAATATGCTGGACACTATCTTTCCCAAAGTCTTGGCACCTTGGATAGTTTCTTTAAAATTCAGATTATAACCCAGAGTATATCCAGCACCAGCCCCTTGACATGAGAGCCACCAGCTGCTACTGCCATGATGGCACAAAGTAGAAGGATTGGGGGGTGGGGAGGGTTGAGGGAACCCAAGTTTTTCAGAACTGCAAAAATAAATAAATAAATACGGGGTTGGAGTGTGTGACAAAGCTAGAAGGCATGATTCCAAACCATGCTCAGTGAGCATGAATTGTTAACTGTTGGGAAGAGGATAGGAAATGAACAGACATGTCTGGCTAAATTGAACCTTGAATAGAAGCCTTTCATAGAACCATAGAATCGTAGAGTTGGAAGAGACAACAAGGACCATCCAGTCCAACCCCATTCTGCCATGCAGGAAATCTCAATTAAAGCATCCCCAACAGATGACCATCCAGCTTCTGTTTAAAGACCTCCAAGGAGGGAGACTCCACTACACTCCCAGGGAGTGTGTTCCACTGCCGAACAGCCCTTACTGTCAGGAAGTTCCTCCTAATGTTGAGGTGGAATCTCTTTAATCTGCAACATTTTCTTGCAGTTCTAATCTGTTAAAAACTAACAATTGCTCCAAGGCATACAGTTTACCAGTTAGCATTGCAGCTGGGTCCTCACATTCCCAGGGGTTAGGGGCACCCCCATCCAGGAGAGTGGAAAAACTGAAAATATAAACAAACTGAGTGAACATTTGTCTAAGAATTTCTAGGTCTCCCAGTTTAACTCTATGGCCAACATCTGGCAGACATTGACTATAGAATCATGATGGAAGACCTAGAGATTCTTAGAGAGAACATATTGAGCAAATCCATGAAAGGGAAACCAGCAAATGTAACATTTCAGGCTGCTGGTGGAGGAGTATTTCTGGAATGCTTCCACCTCCCTGAACATGGAAAACAAGCATGTGACAGGGAAGGCTTGGCTACAGTATCCCTTTACATATGCATGATAGTTTTTGATAAGCAAGGAGTTTTTGTCTATTTAGAAACACATATTCACACCAAGTGCCATGGAAATCTGTTGTCCCTGCAGCTCAGGAGGACACAGAGGGATCCTGAGGCATTAATTTCAATGATATAAGTTAGATGTGGAGAGGAGAACACTTCTTTCAGGGGCATATTCCATTTCAAAAATGTTTGTGGGCTGCAATCCAGTGACAGGGCAATGCCAAAGGAATAAAAATAGGAATAAAAATAACTGGGGTTTTTTAGTTAAAGCTCACTAACTGTCAGCAATGAAGGCTAAATCAGCACTGCAGAAATAATGCAGTTTGGCACTGTTTTAACTGTCATGGCTCAATGCTATGGAATTCTGGGATTTGTAATTTTGTGAGATATTTACCCTTCTTTGTTGGAGAGCTCTGTTGCCAGAACAAACTACACTTCCCAGGATTCCATAGCGTTGAGCCATGGCAATTAAAGTGATGTCAAACTGCATTATTTCTACAGTGCAAATGCAGCCTAAGTAAGGAGAGTCATTTCATCTACCTACAATATAATGAAATATCTTTCCTTAGGCAAGAAATGTGGCATAAGATGCCCTTTTGGGCTGGAAGGTGATACAAAAATAAAATAAATGGATGAGGAGGTCAAAGCCTTAGGGGGAAACCCAGGGAGCCAGAATTGGATCCCACAAGGGCCAGATTCAACCCTGGGGCCTAAGGTTTTCCTCCTCTGGATTATAAATCTTCCTTCCTGCATTCCTGCAAGCCAGGAAATAGCCTTGCATAAATTCCCAGTTCCCCCATCCAGCTTGCATCCTCCTCATTATGAATCTTGTTAGTTGACAGGCTGATGACAGACAATTCACTGATTTCTTAATCCCAGGCTTTCTTCTACAGCAGCCTTACATATTAGCATTTCTCTAGGGGGGGGGGAACCACTCCATGCCTCTGCCCACTACCAACAGTCCATTTCTCAGGTGATCTAGTTGAGCCTGGAATAGATCTGAGAAGCTCAGAAAGTTATGTGCAAGAAAAGGACAGCCAAAATAGTGAAAAGTCTGGAAACCATGCCCTATGAGGAGCAGTTTAGGGAGCTGGGTGTGTTTAACCTGTTGAAGAAAAGGTGAAGAGGTAACCTGATACCCATGTTTAAATATTTGAAGGGATGTCATGTTGATGATGGAGTATGCTTGTTTTCTGCTGCTCCAAAGATTAAGACATGGAGCAATGGATTCTAACAGGAAAAGAGATTCCACCTGAACTTTAGGAAGAAATTCCTGACAGTAAGAGCTATTTGATAGTGGAACATGCTTCCTTGGAAAATGATGGAGTCGCCTTCTTTGAAAGTTTTTAAACAGAGGCTGGATGGCCATCTGTTGGGAGTGTTTTATTGTATCTTCCTACATGGCAGGGGGTTGGACTGGATGATCCTTGAGGTCTCTTCCAACTCTATGATTCTATGGAGATTCTCACACTCAGATGGGATAGGGATGGGATCACTCTCCCATCTTTAGCCCTTCTGTGTGTGGGGGGGGGGGGGATCATGCAAAAGCCTTTCATATTGTAGCATTGATCCTGTCATTATCTTGACATTGAAGTGGCATTGTGTTAACATGAATTCCCGTTAATGCAAAATGCTGGGCAGTGCCACTTCAATGACAGAATAATGACAGGATCTGCACAATGTCATTTGAAAGGTTTTCATGCGATCACTTGCACTTTTCAAACAGGACAATGTCAAGATAAGTGCAATGTTGTATGAAAGTCCTTTCCACGATCACTTGGGGAGGACAGGACAGGGACAGCACAATGATGTCCCATCTCCCATGTGTTAATCTCCTGTGATTGTACAGTTCTACTCTAGTTAGAATTAACAAGAGAATTTAGGTCTCTGATTGTTACCAATGTTTTCCTTTTGTAAAAATGTGTGTCTGTGTGTGTGTGTGTGTGTGGTCTATGTTTTAAATATAGACAAAGAGGAGGAAACAGTCCTCTCTTAACTTACCAGTCCCTCTTTTAACTTCCTGCAGTACCCCAATGTGGCTATTTACTGACTCAAGGAGAGCAGTGCACTGGCAAAGAGATATCCAGCTATGCTCATCCCAGGGACCCTTCAGATGTTCTGGAGTTCAGCATCAGTATTATGTGTCCAGCAATAGAAACATAGCTGGATGCTTCTCTACCATTTCCCTGCTCTCCACTGGTCAGTAAATGGTCAGGTTTTTTGGTAATGGGGACTGCAGTGAAATAGCTGTATTTAAGGGGCAAGTTTATTCCTTGCACAAGATCAGTAAGAAATTCCAGCCTCTGCAACAACAAAAGCAATGACTTATGCAGCTGTATGTTGGATTTATGCCTGTTATAACTTTTAGGGCCTCCAAATCCCAGAATTCCCTAGCCAGATTGGGCAAACTGTCTGGGAGATTCAGGTTTTGTAATCCAAAAGAGTAACTTCCCTAGACTTGCTTGAGGAGGCATATAACAATGATTGTCTAAGAATGGTCAAACCACTTTCCCCGTCTGTGTCACATATGCTCATCATAAGTCCTTTCCATCCTGTTTTCACATTAATATGTATTAAAAAAAAACTTCAGTGCATGAATTCACATTTCAATAATATGTAAGCATGGCTCTCTGGAAATGTGCATTTTAAAAAATATCATCTGGTGTACAGTCATTTTGAAGCCAAGAACTGCACTGGGACATTTAGAGTGATATGAAAGCCAATGAATTATGAAGTCCCCATCCATGCATGAGTCCAGGAAATCCAGATCAGAGATCTTAGTCCTGCTTGCCTGGAGATACAAATTCAGTAGACCGTGGAACAGAGTTTTCATCCATAACTTGCATCTGCCCTTGCATCCTCCTAGCAATCCATGTTCTTAAGGGACATGATTCTTGATTGCAAGTAAAGTTTCCCTATCCCACTGCAAAAAGCTGCTACAGTAACAAAGCAGAGCAAAGACCAAGAGGACTCCGCAGTCCAAACATGTATTATTATTATTATTATTAACCTTTATTTATAAAGCGCTGTAAATTTACACAGCGCTGTACATACAATCTTTTTAATTAGACAGTTCCCTGCCCTCAGGCTTACAATCTAAAAAGACATGACACAAAAGGAGAAGGGAAAGGTGGTGGGGAAGGGGATGAGGTCCAGCAGTTCCTCTCTACCTCCAAGGCCTGGACCAAGGCAGATGGACTGGAGGGAGGGCTTGGCTTCATAATGGATGGTTCATCTTCTTCCAGAGAGGCCTGTTGGAGCTAGCCTGCCTCTCTAGTAGGATAATACATATAAAGTACATAGCAATACAGGAAATGGTTCGATAAAACAGGCACCAAAAGAACATCAACTAGCAAGCGACAATTATGCAATGCCTGGGAAAGCTTCTCTGACCAGGATGGTATTCAACTCTGTTTTGAAACTGGTTAAGGAAGTGATGTCCCTTGCTCGCAGGGGAAGAAGGTTCCAGGAGTGAGGGGCAGCGAGTGAAAGGGGGTGAATCCGAGATGGGGCAGAGGAAATCCTGGGTTGGGACAGCTGACCCTGACTACCAGAACAGAGGGCCCTAGTGGGAAGGTAAGGTGAAATAAGGTCTGATAAGTAAGGAGGGGCCAGCCCATGGAGGGTTTTAAACGTCGACAGCAGGAGCTTATACTGAATACGGAAAGGGAGAGGGAGCCAGTGAAGGGATGCCAACACAGGAGAGATGTGGTCAGAGCAGTGGGTGGAAGTGATAATGCGTGCAGCTGAATGCTGGACAGAGATTAAAGGATGGAGGTGAGAAAGAGGAAGCCCAGCCAGGAGGATGTTACAGTAATCAAGTCGTGAGACCACTAGGGCATGGACCAGGATCTTGGCAAAAGAGGCGGAGAGATATGGTCGGATTTTTGCAATGTTGTATAAAAAGAATCTACAAGCCTTGGCTGTGGTCTGGATCTGAGGGATACACGTCAGAGAAGAATCAAAGATAAAACCAAGACTGCGGGCTTGCTGGACTGGTTGAATAGAAGTGTTGTTCACAGAGACAGAAAAGGAGTGTGGAAGGGTGGACTTAGGAGGAAAGACAAGAAGCTCCGTCTTGGACATGTTGAGCTTCAAATGCCGATGGCGCATCCACTGCGAGACAGCTGTGAGACAAGACGAAACTTGCTGTTCAAGCCTTGGAGAAAGGTCAGGGGTGGAAGGATACAACTGGGTGTTATCGGCATACAAATGGTAGGAAAAACCAAAAGAGCTAATGAGTTTACCTAAGGAAAGTGTGTAGAGAGA
This sequence comes from Sceloporus undulatus, assembly GCF_019175285.1. Taxonomy (NCBI): domain Eukaryota; kingdom Metazoa; phylum Chordata; class Lepidosauria; order Squamata; family Phrynosomatidae; genus Sceloporus; species Sceloporus undulatus. Next base: position 265,839,819 of record NC_056524.1, read on the forward strand.
AAACAGAAGGGGACCCAGAACAGAGCCCTGGGGAACTCCAACAGATAAGGGAACAGGAGAAGAAGGCTGACCACCTGCAACTACTGCAAAAGATCTGCCAGACAATTACATGTATCAATTACATGGGAAATTGTGACCAGGTCTCCCAAAGCATTTTTTAAAAACTTTAAAGCAAACATGAGGCTGCCACTTCAAACTTGGTTTATGTAGCACTTCACTGTCTGTGTTTAGCCACAACAGGTTAAGGCTGAGATCCTTCAGTGTGCTGACTCAGTGTAAATCCATACTCATGTAGTTACATGGTGGTTGTACCATAATACTCTTCTTCTGAATAGTAATTTTGTATAACCAGCTATATATCTGTCAGTGAGCCTGCTATTTGTCTCATTGTGCAATGGGGAATGCACAGTGGCTGTTTCTGCAATCCCAGTGATTCAAGTGATATGAGCCTACCTGGCTTTTACAGATCTTTGGAGAAAGGATTCCTCCCCATCCCTCCACCTTCACAGGTTTATTTGGTAAGGATGAGAGAGAGAGAGAGAGAGAGAGAGAGAGAGAGAGAGAGAGAGACTTCTCAGTGGTTGCTCCCATCTTGTGGAATTCCCTCTGACAGGAAATTCATTTGGTCCCCATTTGACTTCTTTCTGCCAGCAGGAAAATACCTTGACCAAGATCTTAGAACAGCTAGCTAGTTAAAAATAGTATGGCATAGTGGTTTGAGCATTGGACTAGGAGTCCAGAGACCAGGGTTCAAATCCTCACTCAGCCACGAAAACCCACTGGGTAACCTTGGGCAAATCACCCTCTCTCAACCTCAGAGGAGGGCAATGGCAAACCCACTCTGACGAAACCTGCCAAGAAACCCCTGTGGTAGATTCAGCTTTTGGTCGCCATAACTCAGAAATGACTTAAAGGCATGCAATACATATATCACACTACACTGTTACAGTGCTATTACTCCACTTTTACTGCCATGGCTGTCTCCTGTGGAATCCTGGGATTTGCAGTTTAGGAAGGAGCATTTAGAATGCTCAACTAGGGAGTTTGGGGCCTCACTAAACTGCAAAGCCCCGAATTCCATAAAAGGCAGTCATAGCAATAAAAGTGGGAAAATAGTGCTTAACAGTATAGTGTGATATTGATCAGTGTCTCCTGGCTCAACCCTCCCATCCTATTTCACCAAGCAGCAGCTGCTGCAAGCAATAGAAGTCTAGTCTGTTGATCAGGGCACAGCATACTTACATTCCCATCACCTTCCTTCCAGTGATCTATGGTGCAATGATCAGAAGCAGGTTCCCTGTTGCAATTCCTTCTTGTACCAGAGATCACTGGCAGGAGAGGGATGGAAATATCAGTATGGTGAGCCCCAATCAATAGGAGAACAGAGCTCCATTGTTTGCAGAGGGTGCTGTCTTGGAGAGCAGCATTGAAGGACTTTGATAATCATAGCAATAGGTCATGAATACCTAGAGACCATGAATACCAATCAGTTATGGATACATAACTCTAGGTTACACATTTGTAAATATGACAGTGAATAATAGAGCTGTTGTCTTGCAGCAAAGAGACAGCTCTGGCCACCCTAATTTATTTGTTCTTGTTGTTGTGTGCCTTCAAGTTGCATCCTCAGGCAAACCTATCACAGGATTTTCTTGGGAGATTTTATTCAGAGAAAGTTTGCCATTGCCTTCCTCTGAGGCAGAGAGCATGTGACTTGCTCAAAGTCACCAAGTGGGCTTCATAATCAAGCAGGGAACTGAATCCTGGTCTCCAGAGTTGTAGTATGCTGACTCTCTCATTTATAGCTAGCTGTAAATCAGCACAGCCAAATTATTTAAGTGTTTCCTTTTTAAAGCAAGCCAAGGCATTTCCTGCTCTTTTACTGCTATCGCTTGAAGCTGTGTCATTCAGAAGGGTGCAGCAACTCTGACTCTTCAGAATCCACATGGGATGGTCCTACCTCATTTCAAATGCTCTGCCTAAAGTCATCTGGGTCTTCCTTTCCCCCTTCATCAGAGGAGGAATCCTCCTGTGAGGATGTAAACCCTTTAAAATTTGGGCAAAGACCCAGAGCAGATACACACACAAAGAAAACACAGGGACACAGGAGGTACTTTTGCTGTAGTCTGCAGAAGGGCCTCAGGCAAAGGATAAGATTAAATGCAACACATACCGGCAGGCAAATGAATTCGGCCCATGAGTAGTGATGAGCGCTAGTAACACAATTGAAAAGACGATAAACTGAGATAGGGGAACATTCGCCTCCTGGCCTTAAATGAGAATATTGACATAATAGATATGTCAAAATGTGGCAGCGCTACAACAATCAATGGGTCACTGTAATGCCATAGCAGCAATTATATAAGAATAACAAACTCTGCAAAAGAAGTGAGGCAGAGAGAGAAAAAGGGAGTGAAAGAACAATAGGAAAGGAACAATATAAGCCATGCTTACCATGCTAGGATCACTTTTGATATATGGAAAAATTGCAGGGTCTCAATAGAGAACGTGTCACTCTAGACTCTTATTACCTGTGACTGTTGAGAATTGTGTTTTTGTTTTTATGTAATGCAGTTGAACAGAGTGGGTGATGCATTGCTCTTCTGATGGCAAATTACAGATGCTGTCTGAGACATGCTAAACAAGAAGAAGAGAAAGAAAAAAGGGAGAAGGCGAGGGAGAGAGTGGGGTGTCTTGTCATTGATCACTTATACAGTGTGATTCATCCATCCAGGGCCATACAGCGGAGGGTGCTCAAGTCTGAAAGCAATGCAGCAAATGTGGGATTTTGAAATTCTTGGCATAAAGAATGCTGAGGATTCCTAGTTGGAGCACTCAGTTGATCCTGCTGCTTGGGAGAAGCAAAGAAATGTGACAGTCGTCTATTTTTTGCTTCTTCTCATGCCAAGGGTACAGTCGCTCCCCAGTGACAGATTCCATGCCAGTAAAGAGGTCAGCATACTCTGGGTTTCAATTTGCAGATATAAAGGGCTCTCTCATGCTGCATCTGCATTGCAGAAATAATCCAGTTTGACACCACTTTAAATGTTATCACTCAACACTATGCAATTCTGCGCACTTTCATTTTGTGAGATATCTAAGCCTTCCTCGTCAGAGAGGTCTGGCACAGCAACAAGCTACAATTCCTAGAATTCCACAGTATTGAGCCATGGCAGTTAAAGTGGTGTTAAACTGGATTATTTCTGCAGAATGGATGAAGCCTATGGTGCTGAACTTGTTTTGAGTTCAGCACCTTGGATAGCTGGTAGCTCCCCCACAAGAAAGGGTGTGGAGTGTGCTTTGTGTTTTAGTCCAAACCAAGATACCAAAACAATAACACAGTGAATAACTAACAACCTGTTTTCCTTTCATGATCTCAAAAGTGAGATCTCTAAGGTGGCTGTCTCACTTTGTTTGACAATAGGCTTGGCCTTGCAGTCTAAGAGACAATGCACTTCATATATCTGATTTTTCTAGGCCAGGGATGGGTAAAGTGCATGTGCTACATCTGTCCTCCTAAGGCTGTTTTTGCAGCTCTCAGCCCTCTCCAAATTTCTTTTCTTCTGGATGGAAATGAAGGTTAAATACCTGTCCTGGAAGCCTCCAGGAGTGGCAACAAGTCACCTTGCCAACAGTTTGTAGGGGACCTCACACTCTTTAAGTGTTTAATCAATAAGCTGTTTTCAAAACCCAGAAGTGGAACTCTGTGGCCACTTCGAAATTTGTTTGTTTGCCTAGTGTTTAGGGAAAGCATTAGTAGCAGTTCAGAAGGCTACTGGAGAGTCTCAGGAGCAATGAATTAGCCCCTGAACCCATTGCATTGGCCTCCTCTAGGTTTTTCCATCCTGTTGCTTTCTTTTCCCTAAAAGCACAAATTATAAGGTATTCTCTCCTGTGGTTTGCAATAAGGTTCTTCCCCCTCTCTTGCCTGCCCAGCTTATGCAACCATCTCCAGAGAGACTCTGGCTTCCCCAGAGAGCAATTACCAGCCTCTGCTGCTCCATTCACCAGCCCTTGGGGACTGTGCACCATCAGCAAACAAAGGCTGGAGAGATAGTAGGGAAACAGTACCTCTCCTCAGCGCACAGGTAAGAGTTACAGCACAAGCTGGAAATCCAGGCTCCAGAACTACTAGTCTTCCCACCTGGTTTTCCTTTGGCTCTTTTCTTGCTTTGGGCATTGCCTGTGGAGCTGGGCAGGAGAAAGCAGCATTTCTGTTTCACAAAATGACCACACACTACAACTTCGAAAGGTTCTTTTTTCCTTCCTTTCTGGAGGACTGTAGCATCCATACCCCCCCAGCTGGCACGCTGAATGGATTCAGAGAACTATAGTCAAAAATAAGTAAAAGGTTGCATTCTGATGCAATTGAAGCATGGATGAGAAAAGTGTGACCCTCCTGAAAGGCATTTTTACTGACCTTGATCGTGCCAACCTTCTTACACGAAGGCTGAATCTGCACTGCAGAAATCATCTGGTCTAACACCACTTTAACTGTGATGTCTCAATGCTATGGAATTCTGGGAACTGTAGTTTACGAGACATTTAGCTTTTACTGTCATAAAGCTCTGGTGCCACTATAAACTACAGTACCCAGAATTCCAAGGCACTAAAGTGGTGTCAAACTGGATTATTTCTGCAGTGCAGATGCAGCCAAAATTGTCTCTCCTTGAAACCTTTAAATAGGTTGCAATCCCCAACTTTATACAGGTAATCTTTCATCTTTAACGTTACAAATACCATTTTAAAAAACTTGTTTAAAAAATCCAGAAGGACTAGCCAATTCCATTTTGTTTTGTTTGGTGGCTATTTGAGGCAATCCATGGAACCTCTCCTGGAGGCCCCCCAGATCCATCACAGCTCCCCCACTCTTCCTTACCTAGATGTTGATTTCTCCAGCTGTTGCAATATCCAAAGATAGCCAAGGTGGGCATTTAGCAGGGCTCAGATCCATAACAGTGCAGACCAAGAAAGCACCAACACTGCCAAGGGTGCAGCCAGGGTGTGGGTGTGTAAAATGAACCCAAATTGTTCTCAATCAGGTCTCTGAAGGGATCACTTCTACAGCCAGGGTGCCATCACAGAGTAGGCCCTTTCCCGTGTCCTTATGCAATGTATTTCCCACACAGATGGGAAAGAGAGGAGTATCCCTCCACCAGACTTCAATCCCCAGAGGGAGAAGTGGTCCTTCAGATCCCAAGGTCCCAAGTTGTTTAGGCCTTTCAATGTTCTAACCAGCACCTTGGATTCAGACCAGATGTATATTGGCAACCAATGCAATCCCTTTAAAACATATTATACGGTTTAACTAGCAGGATCGTAGAATTAGAAGAGATCCCAAGAGCTATTTATTCCAAACCCCCACCAATACAGGAATACACAGCTTAAGCATAGCTTGGGGAAAATGTTAATGCAACTGTGATTTAACTGATTCTTAACTTTTGTAAAGTAAGGTTTCAGCTAAACTTTTATTTTAAATTTTGTCAGCTGCTTTGGATCCCCTCCTAGAAGAAAGGTAGGGTATAAATGGGATAAAACAAACAAATAGTGGCTTGTTTAGATGTTAATTCTAGAATCCCCCAATCAGCTTGACCACGTAGCTGGTAGATGCTGGGAACCATAGTCCAAAATGTAGCATTTCTGACATCCTGATTTTCACCTTCTCTGCCAACTATTTGTTTTTGGTTCCTATGGAGGGAGAGACCCACCTGGCATGGCCTCCAAAACCAAACTAGGTGTATTGTTCTGATACCACGTCTCCATGCTCTTGAGAGCTTCTGCACTTACAATGAAAGAGTCAACCAGGGTTTGGAAAGAATGGCTGACTCCTGGCTGCTTTCTAGCCCAGCCACTTGACCAAGCAGAGCAGATGGCACAGTGGTGCCTTCTGGGGACAGGCAAATAAAGCCAGTCCTTCCAGAAGTACCTGGGTAAACACAGCCCTGGCAACCTCAGAAGCCATGGCACCTGTTCTAAGTGGACCAGATGTGACTCAGGGAGTGAGTCAACACAGGGAGCAAACAAGAGTGCTCTTTAAATTCCCCTTCCCTGAATCCATCGGAGAGTTCAAACAATGTAAGAGCTTTGGAAAAGTCAATAGGCCCCCAAGCAGAGATTGTGCAGCCATGGGAACATGGGAACAAGGCAAAGGGGTGGAGTAGGGAAGGAACAACACATAGTCACCGTCTGTGGAAAGACACCTGGTTACCTCTTCTGCCATCTGGGCAATGCCCATCTTTTGAATTGACTGTCCCAGCCTGGGGATGAAAAGACTAGTCCAAAATATTCAGAAAATGGACAAAATATGGGTGTCTTAGGGGTCAGGAAACTATTATGAGGAGACTCCCAGATAGGCCTGAATCTTCATGTCATAGTTTGTGGTTTATTAGGTGCAAGAAATGAACATGGTTCCTTTGTGCTGAGAAAATTGTATTTTCTGTGCAGAAAATGGCATTCTGAGCAGAAAGCAAAGTTTCCTGAAAAGAAAAATAATCTGCTCAGGAGATATGTTTCCTGGGTAGAGCATGTTGTTTCCTGCCCCAGAAAAAGTGCAGTTTTGTTTTTTGCACCGAATAGTTCCCAAGCGGCAAACAGATTTCAAAAATCATGCAGTTTTCTGGGTGAGCAGCGAAATGGTAAATTTTTTTGTTCTTGCTTGCAAAATTGATGATGATTTATATCCCTTCTCCAGCTGCTGCAGGAGTGGGTAACCCACAAGCCCTGAATTTTCTTGCCCTGAACCCGACTCCCTGCAAACCTCCCTTTTAATCGGTGACAAAAAGAGGTAGACTGCATTCCCTGAGACCTTTTCACACCACAAAATTATAGCACTATGATTCTCCTTCAACTACATGGTTCCAACTATGGAATCCTGGGATATGGAGCTTGAGGAGGGGTAACTAAGAACCAGTTTAGTATAGTGGTTTGAGCTTTGGGCTAGGACTCTGGAGACCAAGGTTCGAATCCCCCCTCAGCCATGGAAACCGACTGGGTGACCTTAAGCAAGTCACACTCTCTCAGCCTGAAAAAAAAATCTGGAAATAGTGGAATGCAGAGGATTAATTGGGACTGTGCCTACCAAATCAGGACAATTGAAAGGTATGCCTCAGACCACTCTTTCAAGGTTTTTCTGGGGTGGGTCACCTCCACACCCCTCCGAAAGTGTCTGGTAGGGCTCCATCATTTAAAAATAAAAATAAAAATTGGAGGAACATGGGGAGATTGTAGGGTGATTATTTGGTCCATAGCCCAGGGAGCATTTGGGAGGACATTCTCTTTTTGTTCTATGGTATATGGGGCAGTCTGTGCAGATTCCAGAGGGTACCGGGACAGAGGTGTATACATCCTACATTTTCCTAAGCCCTGTGTTAAAGGAATAAAAGCACTTGTGGTTTATACTGCAGGATTAAAGCAGTTTGACAACACTCAATCTGCCACGAGTCTATCCTACAGAATCTTGGGATTTGTAGTCTGGTGAGTTATTCAGCCTTGTATGCCAAACTACAAATCCCAGGTTTCTGTAGGATAGACATGTGCCCTTTAAATCTTTATTTAAGCAGCATGAAAACACCCAAAGAGACACCCATGTGGAAAAAAGTATAGGTGGCATAGTTCAGGCGACAGTCAAAAGTATAGCTGACAGTCATCCAACAGCAAGGAGATATCTAAAACCACCCTCAAGGGTCAATACAGATTTCCAAGGGCCTTCCTTTTCACTTTTCTTCAGGCTGTATATCAGAGGTACAGAACCTGTGGCCCTCAAGATGATATTGGAAATCAGAACCCATCATCCCCAATCAGTATGCCACCTGGTTGGACAACAGGAGCTGAAATCCAGCAACATTTGGAGGGCCACCTCTTCATACATACTAAAGATGGAGAAGATATAAAAGAAAAGCAGACATATTTTATGATGAATTCTATTTTATAATGCAACGCAAGCAATGCACATACGGACAAAAATAATCTTACTGTATGCTGTCACTGATATGATCTAAATTGGCTGTTACTGCCTAGCAGAAAGATCTTGAGGGTCATCATTGTAAGAACCTCACTAAGGTTATTAATCCAGTGAACCACGGCAGTGCAGACAGCTGATTCTGTGCTTAAAGAACTGAAAATAAAATAGCAGATACGATAATAGGAATATATGTATCTACTAGCAGAAAAATCCATCTTGGCAAAGGTTGAAAACCTCTTCTTGCCCACCCACCACCATCTCCACTGGTTCTTCTCTCTTCTCTTTCTTTTCTTCTCTCCTTTCCCTGCATGCTTGTTGGTCTTTCTCTCCATCCCATACTTATTCCACCCTTCTCTATGTCCCCTTTCCTCTTCCTCCCCATAGAAGGCAGAACTACTTTCTCTTTCTCTCTATCTCTGAACTATTTGAAGAAGCCTTACAGAAGGATCAGTTGCCAACAGCCTCTCTGGAGAAATAACTGCACCAGTCCTCCTACAGCTTCATCTCTAGCAAACACTAGTACTCAGTAAGTTTATTACCTTTCCTGAAACCAGCAGCAGATATCTCAGGTGACTCCAGTCTAGAGCGGATCTAGAAGACTAGGACCAGAGACTAGAACCTGGAGCAATGGATGCAAGCTACAGGAAAAAAGATTCCACCTCAACATTAGGAAGAACTTCCTGACAGTAAGGGCTGTTAGACAGTGGAACACAATCCCATGGAGAGTGGTAGAGTCTCCTTCTTTGGAGGTCTTTAAGCAGAGGCTGGATGGCCATCTGTCGGGGATGCTTTGATTTAGATTTCCTGCATGGCAGGAGGTTGTACTGGATGGCCTTTGTGGTCTCTTCCCACTCTGTGATTCTATGATTCTATGAAATAGCACCCCCTCACTTCTAATTCAAAGGCAAGCAAGAGCAGAGCTTAGACCACCCCTCCCAGAATCCCTTGGCAAGCAGTGTGAGCCCTCTAACATATCCCAGCCTGAGGCAAAAGAGATCTCCTCCCAATTCCTCCCAGCCCATCCCTCTTATATTGCCTCTTCCTCTGCCATAAAGAGTCAGCATAGCTTAAACAATTCTTGGCCCCTGGAATAGGCTGAGTGGGTCCCTAGGGATGCATCTCTGCACTGGGCCTCTGTTACTCATGTAACCAAAGCTGGTGTCTTCTCTCTTTTTTGGCTGGGGATAATAAGTGATGTGGAGGCCTCTGCAATGACTCACAAGGGCTTTCAAAGCTCCCATTGTCCCTTTAATACAGGTTCTGAAAGCTTTCCTTCTATCCTCAATACACAATACCCATGACGTCCATACTCTCCCAATGAACCTCTTCCTATGCCCCTGGCTGCAGGCAAAAATAGGGTGTAGCCCATCCGGAAAGTCTCCTTCATGCCAACAGGATTGCTCCACCTGGCCCTTCAAAGACATGTAATGGTAGAGTGGCAAGATACCCAGGAGTGATGGGATCTTGGTCCTTTCTATTATTTGTGTTGAGACACAAATTATGTTGGGCAGAAAATCAAGAGAAGGGGAAGTGTTGCTAGTAGATGTTACTAGGAAGACACACGTTCTGGGTTAAAATTGCCTACCACATGTTTCAGTGATCTGGAGCATGGGCAACCTTAGCAACAGCTGCCCACTGCTTGGCAATGTTTCCCGGTTCCCTTTAAGCTGTATTTTCAATACTGATCAACCAGAATGTATAAGAAACAGAGTTTCAATGCCGAAGGCCATCAATGTGGCCTCCCCCATAGCAATCCTCTATGTGGGATGACAGGTCGAGGTTGCCTATAGCCACAAAGAAGGATGTAGGAACTAAAATAATCCAGGTGACCGATCTGGCTGCCTACTTCCCACAAAGCCCATGTGCTTTACTTTACAGTAGACACTCCTCTATTTAAAGGATTGTCAAACAACCAGGCTGTAATTGGTTTCAGTCCAAATGTGGCATAAGGAAGAAGAGGAGGGAAGTAGAAGAAGGGAGAGCCCAAGAGGAACAGAAGGGAGCAGAGGGAGGATTGAGAATATTAATAGCAATAGCATTTACATTTCAATACCACTTCATACTGAACTAAGTAGTTTCTAAGTCAATTACAATGGTAAGCTAATTGCCCCCGAACAAGCTGGGTACTCATTTTAGCAACCTACGGAAGGATGCAAGGTTGAGTCAACCCTGGAGCCCTGGGATCAAAGTCACAACCTTGGGGCTGCAGTACTGGCATTTAACCACTGTGGCATCAGGGCTCCCTTGAGAAGATGAGAAAGCCCATGGGAGCTGAAGCTGCCTATTAGGTTAACACAGAGACAGGCAGCAAACGAAGCTGGCACATAGATCACCTGGAAGGTTGTCTACAAAAGCCAAACAAAACTTCCTCTTCCTGTCCTCCCTGCAAACAGTCCAGATGACACAGGGCCCAATCCCTGGTTCTGATGTAAACTATCCAGACAATGTCCAGCCAGTTCAGCACCAAACCTGGTGTATAATATCCTTCAAATGTTTGAAAATAAATTACCTTTTTCTCTAGATCTTCCTGGGAAATCCCTTGTGATGCTCAGCATGTTTACCAGGCATCCTGCTGTGCTTCCTGGCGGAGCTGCTGCCGGTACAAATAATTTTCTGTGAGGTCAGAAAAAGGTGTCCAGCATTGTGATTGATACCTGGCACCTTGTTTTAGCCTCCAAACAAGCAACTTACTGTGGTATCAGGAGCACCAGGCAGTACAGCAGGACTCACATGTGAATAGCTACCCAGTGTTGTAACAGAGGGCCCCAGGGCTACATCGGGGCAGCTCTGGGACCAGAATACTCCAGGTTGCTCCTGGAGTTTTCTGGCCCATGAGGAACCTGGTCAAAATCTCTTCTACTTGTGTTCATCATTATCATCATAATCAACAACAAAAATATGTATGTGTATGTTGTGTGCCTTCAAGTCATTTCTGACTTATGGTGGCCCTAAGGCATGAGGTTTTCTTGGCAAGATTTTGTTCAGAGGAGATTTGCCATTGCCTTCCCTGAGAGTGAGAGCATGTGCCTTGCCCAAGGTCACCCAGTGGATTTCATGGCTGAGCAAGGATCACAACCCTAGTTTCCAGAATTGTAGTCCAACACTCAAAACAAAAAATATACATAGACAAAATTAGTAAATGCAAAAGGTTATACAAATAAGCTTGCATATAGAATTTGAATGTGCAGATTTTTTATACACACATGTGCCCTCTTTTGTGGAGGCATTTTGAACAGCCATTTCCTCCTTCTGGGTAATGTTTAAATGGCCATATCATCCCTTTGAACTGACCCTACATTGTGTTTTGCAGAGTCTGGAAAATGTTGGCAGACCACAGCTGCCAGACTCCTGCAGTGTGGAAGGACTCTGGGAGTTGCATCAGAAATGAAAAGCAGGACACATCTGGCCAAACAACATCAGAGTGTGGTCAAGATAGCAAAAATTATTATTAATAAAGAACAGACAAACTGAGAGAGGCTGCAGCAGTTTGCTTTTGCCAGAGGCTACTGGGCGGGTGAGATTTTGCCCCCTCCTTTCCTCTCCTCCCTGTTGAAGTAATTGAATGTAACATACCTTTCCACTTTGAACTCAATTTGCAGCAAGTGAAGAAAGGCGAGCACAAAGGAGGAAAGTGGGAAGAGGAGAAAGAAACTGAGCCATTTTATAAACAGCTGAAAAATTAGGATGACAGAGGATTAATTGCATGTATCCCTGCTTAAATGGGACACTTGGAGAGTATGAAGTTGCAGTCTCTTCAAAGTAACTTTTCCAGTCCCTGTCCTTTATGCATTTCTGCAACTAACAGCACCAGCTCAGGCTGATTCATCAGTACAGTTCAAATTAAGAACTCCATTCATTTTCTACCATGCCATTTCCTGCTGTCTTTTCAGGGACCCATTTATACTCCTAGTGGTGTCCCTGCCTGGGGTATCACCCAGTGTGGTGAAGCATTGCTTCTGGAGCCAGGCCCAAAAGGCCCTCACCTTGGTGCCATGGTGAAGTGGGGTTAAGCTCAGCCCTCTCAGCAGCTTACTGACCTTCCAAATCCTGTGTGGCCATGACCATACAGGAACTGGAAGGCAGCTACCGCCAGGCTTCCAAGTCCTGCATAGCCATGCCCACATGGGACCTGGAAGGCAGCTGCCCACTCCCTGCAGGGTGTATTACCCCACACCACTGCACTGCACATCACTGCATCCTCCTAGTGATGCCACTGCAAACTCCACAATTATAACACTATGATTCCACTTCAACTGCCATGGTTCCAGTACCAGGATTCCATAGGACAGAATCATGTCAGTTAAAGTAGAACAGTATAATTCTGCAGTGTGAATGGGCCCCAGAATAGTTTCCCCTGCATTTCCCAAATGGGAGAAATTTTGCTCCCATTACAGACTTCTCCAGCTTTTGAGGGCAACTCTATGATCACATTCGCTTCTGATTTCCCCGCTCCAACTGTTTGAGCTAAGCAGCTTATGCCAGAGCAAATTCCCATGGGGCTTTCAGACATCTTCTTTTCTGTCTCCCATCTCTAGTAAGAGCAACTCTGCTCTTGCTTCTTAAGCAGACCTTCCAGCTGGAGAGGGGAAAGTAGCAAATAGAGGAAAAGAAGCAGCCCAAGCTGCAAGACAGCAAGTGAAAGAATAGTGCAAGAGGGCCAGCTACTCTCAATGGTAAATCCAGCTCCCCAAAGAGGCAAACCCTGTCAGGTGTTTGGATACCTGGGGCAAAAAACCTCAATGGGGACCCTCATCCCATGGAAAGACAGAGGGAAAGGATCCTGAGAAACCTCTCTGGCACAAGCTCATCATGGGAATGAATTGATTCTGTGCAAGAGCTTGACTCACACAACTACAATCTCAAGGGGTCTTGAGTTAGGCCTCCTTCTCTCTCCTCATATGCTGAAGCCCCCAGTCAAATCCCAGATTTCTCTTTGGTGCTTTGGGTTGGGAGAAGGTCAAATGTGCTTCCACACATACACATGACAACATAACATTTTGTTACCTGTTTAGGTTTCTTATTGTTGTTGTTATTGTTCTGCCTTCAACATATTTCCAACTAATGGTGACCCAAAGGCCAACCTATCATAGTGTCTTCTAGGCAGCATTTATCCAGCGGAAGTTTGCCATTGTTTTCCCCTGAGGTTGCGACTTGCCCATAGTCACTCAATGAGTTTCATGACCAAATGAGGAATCAAATGCTGATCTCCAGAACCATAGTCCAACACGCAACCACTGTGCCACACTGGCTCTACCAGGGTGTGCCATATATGGCCCACATGTGACCTATTCAATTTTTTGTGGACCTTCAAGTCCTGGAACCTTTCTATCATCTCCAAAAATGTTTGGAGTTTTGAAAAATAAGGAGGTTTGTGGGGAGGCAGTTCACTCCTGGGAGCCATACAGAAGTAGGATTCTTCTATAAGGTAAGGTCTGTGGTCACTTTCCTCCACAACAATGTCCTTCTCCCTCCATCCTTCCCTCTCAGGCTGTGTCCACCTGAGCCAAATAACACATTCTCTCCCCTGTTCTCATGGAGATCAGTCCAGATGACACAGGACCCAGTCCCTGATTCTGGTGTGAACTGCCTGATATATGGCCAGTTCAGCATCAAGTCCACATTAGGACAGTGGGCAGCTAGTTGCCACTGCTGCTGGTGCAAGCCATTCCCTCTGAGACTAGAACAAGGTGCCCAGCCATGTGATCAATGCTGGGCACCTTATTTTCAGAAAATGCCCAAGTGACCAGGTAACAGGCAGAGTTTGCAATAGCTTTGGGACCTGAACACTCCAAGCTGCTCCTGGAGTATTCTGTGCCATATAGAATGGCCAAATATCTCTTTCTCTCAGATATGCTTTCTCTCCTCCTCTCTGTGCATGTGTGGTTAAAAAGTTATTACCTCTAGTGTTTAAAAAACAAAACAAAACCAATTCCCATCCATCTGCACACTGGATGAATTCAGTATGCACAACTATTCCCAGCATAGGAAGGGCACTCTTATAGTACATTCTTATCAAAAACAAACGTTATGTGAGGGAGGGAAGCAGATTATTTCTAAACTGGCAACTCTGAGAACACAACAGCATCTAGAGAGATCCCATGCTACCTGTCTTCAAAGCCACTTTTCATAATCTAGACGATATGTGGGAAATGGTGTTGGTGAGCAAGGATGGAAAGGATGGATATTCAGCATTATTTGTTTTCTGGCTGAAAAAGCAGGCTTCCTAATAATTGAGACATCTAGCCAGGAAGAACACAAAGGCTAGGATTTTGCACAGTTTTGCACAGTATTTCAGGAAATTATTCTGCACACAAAATACAGATAGTATTTTGCACATTTTTCTCTCTCCAAAACCCACAGTTTTTACATGAATATCATATTTTTATGCCAGAAGCACATTTTAATGCAAAACCCCCACTGTGTCCAGAAGCAACATCCCCCCCCAAAAAAATATGATCATTACACAAAAAATGAGTAAAAAAACACAATTATCATGCAAAAATCTGTGATTCATGAAACATGTGGGGAGCTTATGTGTGCAAAATTCATGTCTTTTTGCAATTTAAAAAAATCTCACAAATTTTGCACAAAACAAATTGGTTTTTCAGAGAATCATGGTTTTGCATAAAAAAGGAGGGTTGCCCCCCCCAAAAAAACACAACCATTTTGATTCACACACACACACACACACACACAGATGTATTTTTGCAAAGAATAGTTGCTCCCAATACTTCAGAATGTATAAACGCCACATGAAAATGGGACAGAATTTTTTCCCCTTCAGCAGGGAGAGACAGGAATTACTTCTCTTTACTTGTGTGGAAGATATAGATTTACATCACTGTTGGTAGAGCTACTCATCCACTAACCTCTCCATGTTTTTCTTTATTTCTTTTCTTGTTTTTCTTTTTGTATTTACATTTCTATACTGCTTATCAGTGAACTCAGCATTCTCTAAGAAGTTTACAGTCTGTAAGCCAGTTGCCCCCAACATGTTGGGCACTCAATTTACTGACCTACAAAGGGATGGAAGGCTGAGTCAACCTTGGAGCCCTGGGATCACAACCTTGTGGCTGCAGTTCTCCTTGGCACCTGCCATCCTCATTCCCCTCCCCGCGGCCATTCCTCTTTCACTGAGGCACTCCCCTGGTGCCCTTCCCAGAGAAAGGAGCTGGAACCTAAGATCATAGAGAAAGGAAAGAAACTCTTCGTGACCTTGTGGGCCACACCTGAAACATTAGAGTAGGGCTCATATATCAAAATGCCCACCATACATTTCTCCAGCATTGTCTTAAATGAGATTCCTTCCTCCCACAACTATTTCAGGAAGACGATTTCCCAGGGTGATCAGATGGCGTAACTAGAGGACAGGGCACTGCAAAATGTAGGAGATTCCACCAAAATGTAGGAGATTCCAAAATAAAAGCTAAGAATACTAATACGCGCGCACACACACACATTATATGGACATTAGTCATGCTCAGAATGGAGGCCTTCTGGTCACCCTGTGTATATTTCCAAGCAGTGTAACAACATGATATAGGGGTTAAATCTTACTGTATTTCTATTAATCCACCTCTGCCTCCATACTGTTCTGGTCACACCTATAAAGCCTTACACGGCTTAAGTCCAGACTATCTGAAAGATGGTACCTCCCAATATGAACCTGCCAGAGTCTTCAGATCCTCAGAGGAAGTCTTTTTTCAGTCTTGCCACCATCACAGGTTTCTTTGGTGAGGACATAAGAAAAAGCCATCTCAGTGACTTCTCCTGTTCTGAAATTCCCTTCCCTGAGTGGCTAGGTTGGCCTCTTCCTTGTTCTCCTTTTGCTGACAGGCAAAGACCTTTTTCCTTAAGCAGGCTCATAGGGCATGGTTTCCAGACTTTTCACCTGCAAGCAATTACACAATTCTGTTGTTCTTCTTCTTGTGTGCCTTCAAGTCATTTCTGCCTTATGATGACCCTAAGACAAACCTATCATGCAGTTTTCTGGGGCTGAGAGAGCATGACTTGCCCAAGGTCACCCAGTGGGGTTTACATGGCTGAGTGGGGAATTGAACCTGCATCTCCAGAATTATAGTCCAACGCTGAAACTGCTGCACCAGCCATTATGGTCTGGAAACCATGTCCTATGAGGAATGACTTAGGGAGCTGGGGATGTTTAGTCTAGAAAAGAGAAGGTTAAGAGGTGATAGGATGGCCCTGTTTAAATATTTGAAGGGATGTCATATTGAGGAGGGAGCGAGCTTATTTTCTGCTGCTCCAGAGAACAGAACTAGGAACAATGGATGCAAGCTGCAGGAAGAGATTCCACCTCAACATTAGGAGGCACTTCCTAGAATTAGAATTATAGAATTATAGAATCATAGAATTGGAAGAG
>NC_056524.1:265863777-265908167 GCF_019175285.1 Sceloporus undulatus
GAGAGACCACAAGGGCCCATCCCGTCCAACTATGCCATACAGGACTTCACAATCAAAGCACCCCAAACAGATGGCCATCAGCCTCTGTTTAAACAACTTACAGTAAGGGATGGTCGACAGTCGGACGACTCTTCCTCAAAAGTTTGTAGTGGATTCTCTCTCCTTGCGAAGTCTTTCCTACAGCGGGCTGGTGGCCATTGTCGGTGATGCCTTTGATTGAGAGTTGCCGCGTGGCAATAAGGTTGGACTGGATGGCCCTTGTGGTCTTTCCACACTTATGGCGGGATCCCACGCCATTTAGTACGATACAATACGTACTGGGTTAGGAAGGTGGGGTTTGCTTCGAACCCCTAACCCTAGTAGTATTGTTACGTACAGGATGGCGGCGCCCCTTATACAGGGCGCCGCCATCTTAGTACTTGGACGCACAGCGTCCAGAAACGTTGTCGCGGCGCCTATTGACGTCTCGTAGTCCGCGCCCAGGCGCTCGGACTGTCCATTGAGGCGCCGCAAAAAAAGGAAGCTCGTAAATGGAGCTTCTTTTTTGCTTCCGCGCTGGTTGCGGGAGCAGCGCGGTTTGGCTGCTGCGCTCAGAGCAGAGCAAATGGCCTCTTGGCGGCGGGGACCGCCGCAAAGCGGCGGTCGTACCCCGCCTATGATTCTATGAACCTCTTATGGGCTGGAGTGGTGGTGCTTGCTTGAATTTTTATCATGCTTTCTAAACGGATTTTTATTCTGCTTTAAGGTGATGTGTTTTAATTGTTTTAAAGTGTTGTGATAGGTTTTAATGGATCTTTTTGTGTGAGGTGTAGGCTGGGGTACCACTCAGGAGAAAGCTGGTCACTCGATGAAATAAGTAAGAGTCTCCACTGTCCTAATTTGGGAAGCACAGTCCTGGATTAATCTCTGTGATCCCACATCTCAGCTGTTTTAAAATGTCCGTTTTGTCTCTTTTCCTGCTTGTTTCTGGGCCTGTACAGGTGCAAAATAAAGGCTGTTCGGGGTCTTTGGAGGGGTCTGCTGTTAAATGATGCAGCTCTCAAGGATCTGGAAGCGCACCAAACAGCTGACTGCTGGTGCTTAGGAATGGGTGGGTTTGGCACGACCTCCAGACTCTTAGGACCCCTTGTATCATGTAATAGCATCCTCCAAGAGGACCCGAAGCAGCTTTATTTGGCGCAGTCTGTAACGGCCTTAGTTACGTCATTTGCTGCAAACGTTCAAGGGCGGTGAAAGTGGTTGTGCACAGTTAACTCAGCGCGTAGACTCAGGCAAAAACAAAGCTGCAGCCTCTCTTGGTCTCTGCTTTCCTCGAGGAATGATTCTGCCATGTTGACCATGCTGATATGTGTGTGTGCCACATCTGTCCCGTTTCTCTGTGAAAGGATGGGAGTACGCGCTTCTTCCGTTCAAAGCTGATCCTATTAGAGTGGGAGATCTAGCACCCATACAAAAGAGAGGAGGGGATCTGTGACTGGGTCGCTGTGGGTTTGGAGAGTTTACGCCCCCAAAAAGGTAATTCCCAAGCTCTTATCTTGTCCTCAAGCAAGTACTTCTATAACCACTCTAGCTGAACTAGTTAAATATCGTGGATGCTTTAAAAAAAATCAAAGTTTTAAAGAACAATGCCCAACGAATTTGGGTTGTTACAGAGCAATTTCTGTGCAATCGGGCAAGGGAGCTGCATGAATGATTCCTTTACGTTTGAATTGAACAGGACAAAGAGTGCATTGTGGAGAGATTATATATTAACGATTATTCACTAGAAGGTCAACGCTCCGTTGCTTATCATCGGCTGGCGGGTTAGAATAAACAGGGTTCAAGGTGAGTGAGACACAGGGGACGTGGCTTATACAGCAATCGCTTTTTGTTGTTTCCCATTTTAATTTGCTGTTCACGAAGCTGCGCACAGCAAAAGCCCTACGTGGACCTGATCTGTTGCTCCTGCAATCCCTTCTGCCGCCTGATCTGCCCCGCTGTTCCCTCAGATCCTCCCCATGTTCTGTTCTCTGGGGTCATATGGACTGCCCTGACATCAGGTTAGAAGTGAACCACTTCCTTTTTGCCCAATGTGGGCCGAACACAATGGCCCACATTAGGTCACAACATTTATTCTGGTTGAATTGAGAGGTGTTGCTTTTAATTGCTTTTGTCTGCATTATGTAAGCCACCAGGGTGTATAAAGATGAGTAAACATATATCCCTGGAGGAGTTAAGATTTGCTAGAAGAAGAGCCTCTCTGTGTCCCACCAGTAATGTCACTATATGTGTGGGGACATTGGAGCGGTCTCTCCGCGTGGCACCAATGTGGATGCGTTTCCTCGGAAGCCTGATGGGCCCAACTCAAGTCATTTAGTAAAGTCTTTGCAAGGTCCCCTTTAGTTGCCATTATAGTTAGCAGGTCTGGAACCACTGCTTTGGTGTGCTTTATGTTACAGGTTGAGCCATCCTTATCTGAAATGCTTGGGAGCAGAATTTGTTTTGGAATTTGGGGGTTTTTGGATTTTGGAATAGTTGTGTTTGCATATATGTATATAATACAGTTTCTTGAAAATAGGCTCAGATCTAAATACAAAATTCATTTATGTTTCATATATACAGTACTGTATACTCTTAGCATGAAGATAATTTTATATAATATTTTAATAATTTTATACATGAAACAAAGTTTGCGTACACTGAACCATCCGAAAGCAAAGGTGTCACTGGCTCAGTCACCCATGAAAAAACGTTTGGTTTTTGAAGTATTTTGTATTTCAGAATTTCAGACAAGAAAATCTCAATCTGTACTGGCCAGCAATTTGTAACTTTAAAAGAGAAATTAAAAGTAACTAGTTACTTTGAACAAAATAAGCAGTTACTTTTAATAGTATCCATAATGGTAACTATCTACTTTGCTCCTAGGAACTTTGACTGTAATGAATTACTTTAAACTAGTTCCTTCCCACTTGTCCAATGTCATGAATTATAGAAGACAACTATCCATTTTCATTCTTTCTCACATTTTGAAATGAAATGATTTTATTTTGGCAACTTTTAACATCACATCCAGCCTAGATATTTATTTTGTTTCTGTTTTCTCTTTTAAATGTGATATCCCACCAGAAGAACAGTCTTAAGAAACTGGCTGACTCTTCCATAACTTTGGGGTTTATCCTAAATCCTGTCAGTGTTTCAACAGTGTTGTTGTTGTTCACAAAGACCAGTGCAAATTGAAATATTTTTACAAACAAATGCCTTCAACGCTGCATTTTCCCTGATGTTTTCACTGCTTAATCATGGATTATCTCACACTATAGACAGCTGGAGAAGTATGATGTCTATATGTATACAGATGTGAGTATGAACCAAACATTAATTCCCTTATATCTGGAACTGAAACTGTCATACTTTGGCTATAGTATGAGAAGGAATGACTCACTAGAAAAGGCAATAATGCTTGGTAAGGCACAAAGTAGTAGGAAAAGAGAAAGACTTTACTGCAGATAGATAGACTCAGTGAAGGAATCCACGATCTTGAGTCCGCAAGGCCTGAGCAGGGCTGTTGAGGATTGGGTGACTTGGAGGTTTTTCATTCATAGGGCTGCCATAGATTGAGGTTGACTTAAGGACACACACATATACTGGATCTGTAAATCCTGCCATCAATATTAACTCCCACTGTCCTTGGGAACAATGTCCCTGATTTTTATGATGCTTTATTATTTCTGCCAGCTATCCCTCTCTGCTGCCTATACACAAACAAGTCCTGGACAGGTAGCTTTTGAATGAATTTGGGTGCATCTTACACAGCATAGCACTTTGATTCCAATTTAACTGCTGTGACAGCTTCCAATGGAATCCTGGGATTTGCAGTTTAGGGAATGGGTCCTTGGACAAATTAAACTCAAACTCTCCCTGAAAACCAAGATGACGAAACTAAAGCTGTTATACCTTGGCATACATCATGAGAAGGCATAACTCACTAGAAAAGGCAATAATGTTAGAGAAGGTGGAAGGCAACAGAAAGAGAAGAAGACCACAGGCCAGATACTGTAGATAGACAAAATCAGGGAGGCCATGGACCTGAAAGACAGGACCTAAGTAGTGGAGTGGAGGATGGGGGCTTGGAGATATTTTATTCACAGGGTTGCCATGGGTTGGGGGTGACTTAAGTTGACAACAACAAATTTAGAATTTACAGCCAGAGAGCTCTAGTGCCAGACCAAACTACAAACCCCAGGTTTCTGTAAGATGAAGCTTTAAGAGATAAAGAGATATCAATCTGGCATAATTCTACAGGGTGAACATATCCTATATTGCAGAGGGAAACTTAGCCCCTGTCCAGACTGGCCCGAAAGACCAGCCTGGGGGCAGAGTTGGGGCATAGTGTCCTGACAACTCATGCCCAACTCCAGCCCCCCAGGGCACCCTGATGCCATGTGCTGCTCCAGACGGTGCGTGGTGTCATGGCGCGCCACCAATGCTGCATCCAGATGATATGGTGCTGAAGGAGTGCCATATATCTGCACCACCGTGGCTATGGCACCCTTTCAAGGGTGCAAAAAGGAACCGCTTTTTGCAGTTCCTTTTTGCACCTCAAAAGGCCGATCAGGCCCATGGCATGAGGTTGATATGGCCCCAATCTGGCTGAAGAAGGGGTGGCTGGAAGCCACCCTTTCAGGATTTAGCTTTCTTTTTTGTCTTTCAAATTACATGTCCTAGCTTAACAGCACTAATGCACCCACTCAGTGTTCCAGAGAACAGCCACCAACACATGTTCAGATTGCTATTTCATCTGCTCAGATGTTGGCTCAGCAAATCTCACAAGATCTGGACAATGGCTACCTAGAACCAAGTTGCCAGGAATCTCCTTGAGCCTGATCTGTGATAGGGCCTTATCCCCACCCCCAACATCCCAAACTATGGAATTATAGCCTGTCCATAGTCTCTCTAGACAAGAAGTCTCTAGACAAGTCTGGGTCATCAATGATATAAATGGAGCAACTGCTCAAAGCCCTTAATAGCTAAGCCCTGTAGGCTCTACAGACACAAGCACACACACACTTTTTGTACAGTGAAGCTATCAAGATAGAAGTACACTTGGAAAGCAAAGAGACATAGATCTCTTATTCTCCTCCCACACCCTCTTTAAGGGCTGGAGATGTTTGCCATCAATTCACCCCATAGTAAACCTCCCCAGCAAGGTGAGAAGGTATGTGGTTGTATTTACATTGTTGCCACTGAGTCTTTGACAAAGGTTCCCAGATCCCAGGCTCTGGCTCTGGCCCCTCTTTTCTAATCTTCAGGGAGAGGAGAGGAAGCTTAAGGTGAGAAAACTGGTTTGAAAACTGTATTGATCTGGGTATTGCTGGGTTCCAGATTTGAGAATTTCTTTGAAACAGCTGAAATTGATGTCTTTATTGTTCAAAGCAAAGCTCAGAACACTTTCTTTGGTTGGATTATAACTCCCACGAGTTTGGAAAGCAGTATTTACAAAGGTGGTAAAAACAGAGCTGGGTAAGTGTTGCGTGTATGTTTCTGTTAAATACAGAGTTTGGAAAGCTTAATTTTCCATCACAAAAAATATGTTCATATTTCCTAGATTTGATGTTTATTATTTGAATTACATGCTCTGAGCAACTGTGGCTGATGCTTAATGCATCACGCTTAATGACACAACAAGGGATATCCCTAGGAGCCAGATCCCTAGGAGTCCTGAATTTTCAGAAACTGGAGTATTCCTACCCTGGCAATCCTACAAGTTCTCCAGATGAGACACAAGGAGGGTGGATACCCAGTGCTAGCCCCTCACTTGGGTCTGAAAGGGAAGGTCTCACACAGAATCATAGGCCTGAAACAGACGGGCCAAAAGCGCTGTGCCGGTGCCGAAATTAGGGTTCCAGAGCGTGGAGCAACCACACGCTCTGGAACCCTAATATGTATGGGCGGCACCATCTTTACATAGTGCCATCCATACATGGCACACGTGCGTGACACAAGCCCAGTACCATGTCCGCACCGCCGGGTGCAACGCATGCATATTGGACATATCACAGTGCAACAATGGTGCACTGGTGACATCGTCCCAGCACGCCAAAAAGAACCGTTTTTTCTAGGTTCTTTTTGGTCTAGAGGGACATTTTAATTGTTTGAACTGTATAATAATTTTAGAGGTTTTATTTGTAAGCTGCCTTGGGTCCCTCCGGGGAGGAAGGCGGGATATAAATGAAATAAATAAAAATAAATAAATAAATAAAATAAAGTCCAACCCAGTAATACACAGTCAAAGCACTCCTGACAGATGGCCATCCAGCATCTTTTTTAAAACCTCCAAAGAAGAAAAAAAAATCAAGTCAAAAGTCATCAGGAAACATCATGGCCACACTTTTGTGGGGATAAGGAATATATCTGACTTCTTCAGAAGGGCCAAACAGTTAATGCAGAATATTACTCTATCTATTGTGTTGATTAAAGGAGGCATTGAAGGGAAAATGGAGAGGGAAGCTATGGAAAGGAGGTTTTTTTGCAGGACAATACAGTTGCTCACAGGTTTAGCAGGACAGTGCACTTTTTTTTGAAGAATTTGGAGTTTGAGCACATAGACCATCCATCCTACTCATAGATCTTGCTCCATCTGACTATTTCCTGTTGCCAAATCTTTAAAAAAAATGGAAAGAAGGAAATGTTCAAATGATTCAGAGGTGATAGCAGCAGCAGAGCAATATTTCAGCAACCAGACATCAGGAATATCTATCTATCGATCGATCGATCAATCGATTGATCGATCTATTGATCTATCTATTGGAAGGGTTAGAGATGCACTCAATATAAGGAATAGCATCAGAGGACAAAAATACACTACAGAAATAATCCAGTTTGAGACCACTTTAACTGTCCTGGCTCAGTCCTAGAGAATCCTAGGAACTGACGTTTTGTGAGATACATTTTGTCAGAAAGCTCTGTTGCCACAACACACTACAATTCCCAGGATTCTCTAGCACTAAGCCAGAGTAGTTAAAGCAGTCTCAAATGGGATTATTTCTGCAGTGTATTTTGGATGTATGTTTCATGGATCTAAATCTTTTCCCTTCTTAGTCTGGCCAAGAACTTTTCAGCAACCCCTTGTAAAGTGTGTGTTTCCACTGTTTCCACAACGTAGATCCTGGTGTTATACCACACAAGCCCAATCATGCAACAAGCCATATAAAGAGCCATTTATTTGCTTTTTATTATTACATCAATATATGTACAAAAATCAGAAACAGTGGAGGGGAAAGATGCAGTTGAACTGGAAGAATTGAAAGTTGTGGTAAAAGTGTACACACTCTAATCCAAGAACTGGGAAGCACTTTCCTAGTTATTCGGGATGATTTCAACACAGAGCTGGGCAAACCAGAGGAACTGGGCCTGGCATTCACATTTAAGTCTTTTGCCAAAGCTGCTGGTCTTGCCAGCCTTTAGGTGACCACTTAGGCATCAACCAAAAAGAGAGGAGGAGGAAAGGACAACAGTTTCCATAGTCTAATCATTAAATTATAGTAATAACATCTAAATTGGTACCTACACATATACATTGCTAATATGTATGTGTAGCTGCCAATTTAGAAGTAATTACTATTATTTTAAATAGACACACAATGCATCTCAGCAGAGTGGGAAAGACTGACCAAGTGAGCCGTGTATCTCCTATTCAGACCAGGGTACAATTCCCAGGTCAGACATGAAACCGACTGGTTGACCGTGGGCCAGTCACATGTTCTCAGCCTCGGGGGAAGGCAAGGGCAATCCTCCTCTGAACAAGTCTTGCCAAGAAAATCTCGTGATAGATTCGCTCTAGGGTTGCCATAAATCAGAACTGATGTTCTCACATCCCTATGTGATGATGGGGAATGCCAAGGTTGGATGATTCTAGTTTTGGTGCTCAGTTGTATATCTTTACTCTTTAAGATCTGCAACCTCTGTTCTGATCAGTGTTTGATCCAAAGTACGGGAAATCTTTATTTCAATGTCCCCATTGTCTAGGTTGAATTCACGTAGATTTATTTATCATTTGATTGCATTTTAATCTTTTAATGAGTGATGTTTTAATATGGTACTAGTTTAAATCTATTTTTATGTGGGCTTTAGTATATTTTTAATTGTACTGTTTTAATTGGTAAGCCACTTTGTGCCCCAAATTTGGGAGAAAAGAGGGCTATAAATAATAAAAACAACAACAACAAAATCTTCATTATGGTAGCATAGAACACTTTTTGGAGCAGTGCAGAGTAGCAGCAGGAGGAGGGAAACTGTCCTGTTGGTTTCCATGTAGGAAATGTTCAAAACATCCCTCTTGCTTCTGTACCTCACAGAAAATTCCTTTTAAAGACAGACATTGCTAAAGAAGAAAAGGATGCTTTGAGAAAACAATGAATGCAATGCTTTGAAAATCTATGCAAATGTTAATTATTATTATTTTTCTCCTGCAAGGAGTGGCTGGTTTTCTCCCTGCTTCACCATGTACATCACAGGTGTACTTAGCAACCATTCACATTCTGATTCAGATGATACTCTTGCTAATCTCACATGTTTTGGGCAGATTGTCTGCCTTAAAACAAAATTCAGTGGCAACATATATTCAAGTCATCCATTCCCTTATGACTTATGTTTCATAACATTTACGACCAAACTTTCTGAAAAACATTTGATTCCATCTTATTTTGGCTGCTAAGCAGGATCTGGCCTGGTTAGTCCTTGAATGGGAGACCACCATGGAGCAGCAGGGATCTCAAGGTAGGCCAAGGGGTAAAGAAAATCTGTCAGAGACTTGCTTCCAGTCAGAATTTACAACACTGGGCTAGACTGATGAAAGGTGCAACTTGATATAAGGCACTCTCCTATGTTCCTAGATATGTGTACATACCCTCCAACTATCCCAATTTGACAGAGATCCTCCCAATTAATTCTGTGTCATCCCACTTTTTCAGCTGCTTTAAAAATGCCCTGGTTTCTCTTTCCTACTCCCATTTTCCTCCCTTGGTCCTCAGTTTACTTCAACTAGTGCAAACTGAATACAAAATGCAAAAGTGGTTTGTTCTGGTTGACTCAGTAGTGGGAGAGGCAAAGAGGAGACAGCATCTTGCCCTTTCTAGGATGCTCTGGCAAAAGCAAACTGCTGCAAATGCTGATGTGTTCTTACTCATCAATAACTTTTATTATCTTGACCACACTCCAAATTACTGGGCCACATGTGCCCCATTTTTTCTCTGTGAAACGTTGGAGGCTGTATGTGTATGTGCAAGGTTGCATATATTTGGGGGAGAGAAACATACCATATATACTCAACTAGACGTCGATCTCATATATAAATAGAAGGCAGGTTTTGGGTCCAAAATTATGGATTTTGATATGATTATGGATAAATCGGGGGATAAAACTTAGGGCCATGTAACAAAGGATCTAAAGGATGAAGCAAAGAAAAGCAATGTCAAAGAACTTACCAAATTCCAACAGGCATAACTGTGTTCACACTAAAGGCTGGATGGATAAGAGAACAGAGGTGTGTTAGTGCTTCTAGGACACAGATTATGCTCTTGCCTTTCAGTAGGGAATGGTTTCTTTTTTTAAATAAGAGTTAAAGTACAGTATTAACATTGACCTGTGGATAAATCGACTTCGGATTTTGGGATCATTTTTTGACTAAAATTTCTAGACTTATACGTGAGTATATACAGTAACCAATTTTAAGACATAGAATCATAGAGTGGGAAGATATCGCAAAGCCTATCATGTCCAATTCCCCTGCAATGCAGGACTAAGCAATCAAAGCACACTTGACAAATGGCCATCCAGCCTCTGCTTAAAGACCTCCAAGGAAGCATATTCCACTGTCAAACAGCTCTTACCATTATGAGATTTTTCCTAATGTTGAGGTGGAATTTTCCTATTGTTTGAATCCATTGCTCCATGTCTGTTGGAGCAACGTTCCTTTAAACTGTTGTAAAAAATTCTTAGCAGGAATTGCTAAATCAGAGCACTGGGCATGTTGCAAAAAATTTACTACAGGGATTGCATTATGCTGAGTAGCACCAGGTGATGACTCTTAGCCAACTGTATATGAGTGCACTTAGAGTCAAGGCACCTATGGGATGATGTTGTTTGGTTGGTTGGAGTTGTGTGGGTTGGATAGTTTGTGGAACATTGCTCTGTTACAAGAGACTGTGAATATTGATGGGAGTCAGTGAGAAGAGTTTGTACATATTTGTACATAATTGCAAATCAAGATAAAAAGCCTCCAAGAACTTGGAAGATGTTGACTGTATCTGTAGGTTTATTTTAATGTGGAATGTGGTCAGTGCACTGCCAATACTTTAATCTAGAGCAGGGGTAGGCAACCGTTTTGAGCCGGGGTCCGGGTTGCTGTCCCTCAGACAACTGAGGGGCCGAACTCAAAATGGTGCCCAGAGCGGCGTGGAAGCTGCGGTGGGGGGCGGCAATCGGCGGCAGGACCAGGCTGGGGCCGGTCCCAAGGCCTCACTGGGCCAGATCCAGCCCACAGGCCGTAGGTTGCCAACCCCTGATCTAGAGTATTGCTTCCATGTTCTGCGACATTAAGCTGCTTCTCAAAGCATTGTGCTCGGATAGTGCTGAACACTGACGTCTCCAGTGGGCCAGAGAGTTATGTTTTTGTCACTGCAAATCCAGCAGGACAGAAGAGAGGCAACAATGTCCTCGTCTCTGGAGCTGGAGAAAACAAACTTGCTCTGTCTTTTCAAATATTTAGATAGGACTGTCATATCACCCCTTAACATTCTCTTCTCTAGGCTAAACCTGTCCAGATCACTAACTGATCATGCTTGGGATGGGTTTGTGATATCATTGGCAATGGACAATCAGGTCTCTGCATTGTTCACATATGCTGCACAATGCTAGTCTACCTTGTTCAATCCTGTCAGGAAAAGAGTTTGTTCAAAGTATGCTTCCAGGGTTGCCATATCCCCTAAATAATGCTACATCAGCATGCATAGCTTGCATAACTGTGAACCCAGCGTCCAGTTTGGATTTGTAGTGACAGTCTTCATGTCAATATATATTGTCACAAATAAATCACTATCATTCCCTTGTGGAGAGATTCTGTGTCCATCTCTCGGTCTGTGTGTCTCCCTCAAACATATCCATATGCTCAAGCACCCCTTTTCTTGTTCATCTCATTTATCTCTTTGGCTCTGTTATCATTCATCAGCACACAGTTACGGTGCATGGAGAGATCCTGATGAACTTCATGTTGAGCAGGCAGCACAGGAAATGAAACAGGCGTTGAAGACCGCGAAGGTGATGTCGGAGTGGGCACGGCACTTTTTTTTTATGACTTCGCTAACCCAGGAGAACATTCAATAACAAAAAGGCCAAACCGCCAATGGAAATTTACAAGCAGCGTAGCAGCTGGAGTTGCATCCACCAGACAGAATATTTAATTGCCTAGAGATACACACGAACCCTTCTTCAAGTGTTTAAACTTCTAAATTAAAAAAGGGCCTTATTTATGATTCCAATAAGATGTGGGGGCTTTTCTGCTGGGGCCAAGCACACATTATCATCGCCCGGCAGATGCAAGGTCCTAAGCAAAGCATGTATCACCTGCTGGCTCCTGTAGCCCAGATGTGGTGAATAAAATTCCAGACTTGCCTGGGACAAGCCAGGCCTTTTTGTGCAAATGAAAATACTCTGGAGTCCCTGAGTCTTCTGCTAATGCCTCTCACAACAGCTCCTCCTCTGGGCAGAGTGATTTGTGGATCTGCCAAGATGGAGCTGAGCAGATCAAGGATGTATGGAACATAGAGGCTGCTTACCCAAGGATTCAGATTGCTGGAGAGTGGTCCATTTCCGTGTCCTACCCATGGGGGCAATACTCTGTGGGCTTACCCTCCAACTGTGCCAATTTGGCCAGGAGACTCCTGACTAATCCTCTGTCGTCCCACTTTTTTAGCTGTATCCAAAATCTCTCAGTTTCTCTCTTCTCCTCCCATTTTCCTCCTTTGTCCTCAGTGTATTTCAAGTTTTGCTCCAAATTGAGTTCAGAGTGCAAAGGTAAGTTGCACTCAATTAATTCAGCAGTAGGGAAAAGAATAGTGTGGTGGGATCTTGCCCTTCCCAGTAGGCTCAGGCAAAAGCAAACTGTTGCAGCCTCTGCTAGCTTGTGTATTCTTCCTCAGTGGGAATTTTTGCCATCTTGACCACTTTCTGACCACAGCACATGTGTCTTGGTTTTCATAAATGAAATGTTGGAGAGTATTTAGGAAAGGGCTTTCTCAGTTGTGGCACCACAATGGTGGAATACCTTCCCATGGAGTCCTATCTGATGCCAACACTGGTTTCATTTAGGCAACAAATAAAAAATATGGTGATTTATTAAAGTGTTTGGGGTCTCATTAATTTATCTCAAAATGCTAAAGCACTTGCATCATCATATTTAATGTATTTTCTGATATGTGAGCCTTCAAATCACCTTATGGAGACCCCATGAATTTCATAGCATTTTCATAGGCAAGGAATACTCAGAGGTAGTTTTGCTAGCTACTTAGTCTATTGAAATCATTTTTATAGATCAGAATCCTATATGACCCTTTGCTCTTAACCAAGTAGCAGAGGTGTTATGAAACCCAGTTACTGAATTGCCAAGGTGTATAATGAGACACTGGCAAGAGTGCACAGTGTGCATTGGGGTGCCTGACCCCCTTACCAATTGGAGAGTGTAGCACATTGGTCCCAATTCTCTTTGGTCTTGTCCAGTCCCTTTGCCAGCTCTGATATGCCGTTACATAAAACCAGCCCTCTATTGGATATGGATATTGTGTGTCTTTGCAATTCTATTTCGCACGGATGCAAGTCCACTTATGATCGTGCAGTGCCCCAATGGGATTCCAGTTCCTGTTTTCACTTGTTTTATCTTATTTACATTGCTTTTACTTTTATGGCAACCTAAGATCTTTGACAGAAGGTGGGCTAGCAATGTGAAAGATTTTCCAAGGAAAATCAGCCTGTGCTTCATAGATTATAGCAACGCCTTTGATTGTGTAGATCATGAATAACTGTGGTTCACTCTTAAAGAAATGGGTGTGCCACAGCATTTGATTTCCCTGATGTGTAGCCTATACTCAGAACAGAGGCTACTTGTGAGGACAGAATATGAAGAGATGGAATGGTTTCCAACTGGTAAGGACATCAGGCAAAGCATGAATACATGCACGTCCATTCCAGCTTCTCTGTGCTGAGGAAATAAAACAGCAGCAGAAAAGCCCAAATGAGAAATCTCACTCTCCCTTCCATCCCCTTCTGCTTCTTCATTTGCCTGGCCACCAGGCCATCCCTAGTTGTCCTTTTTGAGTCTGGGTGGGCAGAGATGGACAGCAGGCAGAAGGGAGGAAGGGAGTCTGCTACTGCCCACTGGCAACTCTTTCTGGGCACCCACACTGGGTGACACCAACCCTAGTGATGCCGCTGTCACTGGTTTTCTTATTCTCAACAAGACAGGGTGTCTCAAAATACTAAAAATATGGTCTACTATGTGCACTTTGCCATCCATGTGTGGGAGCAATATATGGGATCAAGCAGAAGTGACCAACCTCCAGAGGTTAGGAGGATCCCCACCCATCATGGCTGGCCATCCAGGGGGGTGAGGCATTGATGGGACTTTAGACATATCATCAATGCTTCCCTTGGGGAGGGCCATATACCATCCCCCTTGAAAGAAGTGATCGTTAGACCGCTCTTGAAAAAACCCTCCCTGGACCCCCTGGACATGGAAAATTATAGGCCTTTTTCTCATCTGCCATTTTTGAGCAAGGTGATCAAGAGGGCAGTTGCTCTTCAGCTCCAAGCGGTCTTGGATGAAGCCGATTTTCTTGATCCATTTCAAACAGGCTTCAGGACTGGGTATAGGGTGGAGACTGCCATGGTTGCTTTAACTGATGACCTTCGTCTAGCCATCGGCAGAGGGAGCGTGACCCTGTTGGTGTTGCTGGACCTCTCAGTGGCATTTGATACAGTAGATCACAACATCCTTCTGGAACGCCTGAGAGAGTTAGGAATTAGAGGCACTGCTTTGCAGTGGTTCTGCTCCTTCCTCTCAGGCAGATTCCAAAGGGTGATGCTCGGGGACAGTCGCTCTTCAAAAACAGAGCTTAATTGTGGTGTCCCTAAAGATGCCATCCTGTCCCCGATGCTATTTAAAATCTGTATGAAGCCGCTGGGAGAAATCATCCGAGGATATGGAGCTGGGTGCTATCAGTATGCTGATGACACCCACATATATTTTTCCATGTCCCAGTCATCAGTGACTACGACAGATGGCAACTCTTCCCTCAACCAGTGTCTTCAGGCAGTAATGGATTGGATGAGGGAAAACAAGCTCAAGTTGAATCCAGACAAAACACAGGTACTTACGGTAGGGGCTCCCAAACCAGGTACTGGGCTGCAACCTCCAGTCCTAGAGTCCTAGAGGATTGTGTTCGCAGTCTGGGGATGCTTCTTGACCCGTCGCTTCAGATGAGGAATCAGGTGAATGCGACGGTCAAGAGCACCTGTTATCAGCTTTGGCTGATACGCCAGCTGTGCCTTTTCCTGGAGCTGGGTGACCTTGAAACTGTAGTACATGTGCTCTACATGGGGCTACCCTTGTGCCTAGTCTGGAAACTCCAGTTGGTACAGAATATGGCAGCCAGGTTGGTCACAGGAACAGCAAGGAGTGACCATATAACACCAATATTGAAGTCACTCCACTGGCTGCCTATTAGTTTCTGGGCACAGTACAAGGTGTTGGTTATCACCTTTAAAACCCTACATGGCTTGGGCCCAACCTATCTAAGGGATCGCCTACTTCCATACAATCCGCCCCATACACTCAGGACCTCTGGGAGGAATTTACTACAGCCCTTAAAGACCAGGTTGATGGCGACCTCCCAGGGGACCTTTTCTGCAGCCGCTCCCAATTTACTAATCTAGAGAGCTATAAAAAAGCCATTAAGATGGATCTCTTCCGGCAGGCCTTCCTGGAATAAAATACTCGGCCACGAATAAGACTTCCCATCTATTGAACTCTGCCCATGATGATTATTATTTGGATTAGTTGGATTTTAATATGTAGGTTTTGATCTTATACGGTTTAATCTTGTTTTAAGGGGGGCACTGTGTATATATGGATGCATTTTAACTTGTTGTACGCTGCTTTGATTGCCTAGCAAAAATCAGGATAGAAATTTTAAAAATATTATTTATTATTATTATTTATTCTTTGAATCATAGAATCATAGAATCATAGAATCATAGAGTTGGAAGAGACCGCAAGGGCCATCCAGTCCAACCCCCTGCCATGCAGGAAATCCAGATCAAAGCATCGCCGACTCTTCATCTCATGGGATGGCACTGTACATCATTGCCGCCCTTTCCAAAATTCAGCAGCAGCAGCTGAACTGTTGGAATTGGGGTGGCAATTGTGACAGCTTTCTATGGTTCAGGAAGTGCTACAAGTCCCCTCGCACACCTTAGAGCTTTGTAGACTGGCAGGGCAGCAAGGACGTAGCTAGGATTTTAGGAAGGGGGGGGTCCAGACTAAGTGCCACCATTATAATGGGGCTTGGGTGTGGCGGCGCAGCAGCACACACCATTCATTTTTCTAATGGAAGGGGGGGGGCCCGCCCCCAAGACCCCCCCCCCCCCGGCTACATCCCTGAGGGCAGAGTGCCTTCAAAAGAGAAAGGGGAAATCATTGCTGTGTATGTTTGTGTGATACTGCAAAATCATCTCCTTTTTTTGCTGCTGTAATGCCCACTGATGCGACAAATAAAAATATAATCATAGTCACCACAGTCTAAACCATGCAATGTACAGGGCAACACCTTCCTCTCTTTGCTGCAGTATGCTCAGATACAACGATTTATTCCTCTCCCTTTTGGCAAGAGTTGCAGCTACAGAGCTTGCCCTTTTTAATATCTACTATTCATCAACTTTCACTGACATTTGGCTTGTCCTCAATGCCCAGTTCCGATTTTTTTTCTCTCTGAAATGATGTCCCTGAACTCTTGTGCCCCCTGGTTTGCTCCCTGCCCTGGCTGCTGCAGCTGGAGAGGAGTGCTTAGACGATGCCTGCTTCCTTTACAAGGGAATTAACAGAGGCTGCATTTTGTAAATTGGAATTAACTGCCTCTGAATTAATTTGAATTAGCCAAATTAAGCTTAATTTCAGTTTGAATATGCCTGATGTGTACAAATCCACAAAGAAAGAGAGCATGGTCTGATTTACTTTACAATCTTGGAACTCTAGGGCAGCTACAAACCTGAGCTCATCTTTGACCCCAGGAAACCTCACCTGGCTCCATCTCTGCTCTCTCTCTGTCCCCAAGAGACTTCTTCATCCTTTACCACAAACAGCCACCTTCCTAGAATGTGCAATGGGAAATTGTGGCTCATGCACTTCATATGGTCTGTGAGACTCCACTTTGCACCCCGTGCAACTGCCCAATAGTCCCCAACATCATTTAAAAATCAGACATTTCCCCACCACCACCAAACACACCAAAATGGCTTTAAAATGCTGCAATGCATGACAGTTTAATCCCTATAGCTGCCTAAGACCCCCTACACACCTTAGAAGATCTCTCAAAACAAAACAAAACAAAATCAGTTGAAAATGAAACAGAAATTGAAATGACCATGTCACTTCCAGTCATGGAGGGCATGCGGGTGTAAGGACTTGAAATGAAAAAAATAGTCCTGCATTGGGAATTACCCAGCCCTCCTGGAGATTCCAGTAAGGAGAGAAAGGAGGAGAATAGGGTTATTGGGGGGGGGGGCATATCTAGGGGCAAGATTACTATGGTCCTCATTCACAGAATTATCGATTTGGATGGGGCCTCACGGGCCACTGAATCCAGCCCCTTGCTTGATGCAGTATCTCTAGCTTAAGCACCCCCAGCAGAGAGCTGTTCACCCACTTATTGAAGAAATTCAGAGGAGACCCCACCACCTCTTTAGGCAATTGGCAGGGAGGTATTCAAGTCTTTTACTCCCTGGGTCAAGTCAAGTCTCAAGTCTCTACCCTCATGTCTCAAGTCGAGTCTCAAGTCCTTGCAAGATACTTTCAAGTCTAGTATCAAGTTGACCCTCAAGTCTGGGAGCCAACTTTTACAGGAAAATAGGTGGTGGTGTGGGGGTGATGGTGGGTGGGTGGGTGGGGGTGGATGGGGTTTCAATAACTAGAAGATGAGAAGGCATGTACAAAGTTAAGTTAAAAAAATCTCATTGGGGAACAGCAAACACATAGGCAATGGGTTTCAGGTGGAAGGATCTTTCTAAAGCTTTTCAAAAGTTTTAGATTGCTCCTCCATTGCCCATTGCCTAAGACATGTGCTGTTTCTGGATGAAATTAGGTCAGCAAGTCAGTCACTAAAAATATACAAGTCTCAAACTGAGTTGAGTCAATGCCTCATTTATTATTGAGTTGAGTCTGATTTGAGTCCAACATAAGTCTGAGTTAATTGACTCGTCTACATCACTGGCAATTGGTTCCATTGAAGAACCATTCTCACTGTCAAGAAGTTCCTACTAATGTTCAATCAAAATCAACCCTCCTGTAACTTAAAACTAGTACATCTAGTCCCACCCTCTTTAGCTGTCATGGCTTCCTTCAAAGGAAACTGGCCTTTTTTATTTGGCCAAGTTACAGAGAGATTTCTGGTAGAGCTCCATAGCCCCTTTCTTCCACTTGGGGCCCAGACATGATGCTCTAGTTTTGACAGTGATATATGGGAGAGAAGTACAGTGGGCCCTAGGTATCTGCTGGGGTTTGGTTCCAGGATCCCTCGTGGACACCAAAGTCCATGGATGCTCACGTCCCATTATAGATTAGTAAAATGGTGTCCCGTATATAAAATAGCAAAATCAAGGCTTGCGTTTTGGAATTTATATCTTTTTGGAATATTTTCAAATCATGGATGGTTGAATCTATGGATAAAGAATCAGTGGATATGAGGGTCAACTAAAGTTTGTTTCAATGGTAGGTAGTTTCTATGTCAATGGAGTGGTGAATACACACTGAGGTTTAGTTCAACCTTGGAAGTAACTGAATCACTCCACTAACATGGAAGCCACCAGTGATTTGCTTATTATTATTATTATTACATAATGTAATAACAGCTTTCCTCTAATACGAATCTCACATGTGTATCTGAGGAAGCAGACCAAGTCTGCCAAAGCTTATGCTATAACTCTTTTTGTCTCAAAGGTGCTACAAGATCCCTTTTCAGGGGATAGGTTGCAAGTGGCACAGCCCCTTCTTCTGCCTCAGTACTCCCCTGTTTCATCTTGGCACATCAGGTCCTGCTCCAGAGCAAACAGTAGAAGGCTTGTCTCCTAGATGGTCCCCATTCCCCTTCATTCACACTTCCTCTTCTGGTCTGTGTGACTCTCAAGCTCCTAGACTCTGAGTTGTGCCCATTTGTAGCGCAACTTCAAAGTCACGCCTGGCACTAAATGCAGGATATGAAGGCCTGTGGCTCATTGAAAGTTAAACATTGACAAAGAAAAAAAAGATAATACAGGCTCAGTTCTCATCTGGGTGGTTAGGCCAGGCAGACGCCAGGCCTCTTAGTAAAGCTTGATATGATAAAATCTTGGAGCGGGAGACATTAAAATACATATACGAGACAATATACCAACAATATAAAGTCATTTAAAAACAATTTTTAAAGAGCAAATAATGTTTAAAAGCTTTCAACATCTGAATCAAAAACATCCGGGAAATAATCATTATAGTCCCATACCCATACCTTCCAACATTTCACAGATGAAAAGTGGAACATGTGTGGCCAAACAACATCAGAGTCTGGTAAAGAGAGCAAAAGTTATTAATGAGGAAGAATATACAAGCTTGGAGTGGCTGCAGGAGTTTGCTGTTGCCAGAGTCTGCAGGGAAGAACAAGATTTTGCTTCTTCTCTGCACCCTCTCAGATAACTGAATGCAAACTACGTGTGCACTTTGAACTCAATTTGCAGCAATGGAAGTAATCTGGGGGAACAAGAGAAAAAGTGGAAGAAGGAGAGAGAAACTGGGACATTTTTAAAGCAGATGAAAAGGTGGGACGGCAGAGGATTAATTGGGGCTTTCTCTGGCAAATTGGGACAGATGGAATATTTTACCCCAGAAATATTAATACTTTTTCAAGAGTCATTTATAGTTTAACATTTAGGAAAGACTGTTACAAAGGATACAGACAGTCCTGGAAAGGCCTACCTTTATGATATTCAGCCAATGGCATTCTGCTTATTATGGAAACCCATTTTATACAGTGTAAAGCTATTTCTTATGAGATTTTTTTTTAAATCACCAATGGAACTTTTTTTAAACCACCAAACATATACACCTACCTCAAAAGCACTGTAAAACATGATGGTTTTGCCCCCACAGGTCCTCCATGTAGCTGGAAAAACCATTGAACCATTCGTTGAAAACTGTAAAAACAACACCAGAAGTGATGTGACACCATTTCCAGTTATATTGGAAGCATGGATGTGTCGCCTGACCCACCACAAGGAAGGAGTGTGCACAGAAATGGCCAATTAATTCCCCACCATTCCACTTTTTCAGCTGCTTTGAAAATTTCCCACTTTCCCTCCTCTCCTCCCTCTTCCCCGCCACGGCTGTGTTCAATTCAGTGACTGCAAACTGAGATCAAAGTGTAAAAAGAGTTTACATGCAATTTATTCAGTGGGGTGGAGAAGGGAGGAAAGGGAAGAATCTTCTCCTTGCCAGTAAGTTCAGGCAAAAGCAAACTCCTGCATCCTCACCTAGCTTTTCTGTTCTTCCTCATTAATGACTTTTACCTTCTCATTCACCAGTTGCTTGGCTACTCATGTCCCCATTTTCCTTTGTTTCAGGAGGGGGTCTTTTAATTCAACATTCAGGGAAACATATTGTCAATTAAGAGCAGTTCTGCAATTTCCTTCACCTCTCTTGTTGGGGAAGTCCAACTGTGGATTTCATGCATAGGACTAGATGGCCTGAGCTGCTTCTGTATTTATTTCATTTCATTTTTTTAATGTCACATTTCTCCCAGAAAGAGACCCAAGGCAGCTCACAAATAAAAACATTTTAAAAGACTTGACATTCAAACTTTTAAAAAACAATTTAAAAATATCAAATTTAAAAACAGTCTAAAATTACATCATACTTCTATATGATCCTTCAATTATCTTTCTCCACCTTCACACATACATACACACACACATTCTGGTGGTGAACAAGGAAAAGAGACACGGCTGACGTGGCTGTCCCTACTAAATTAGTTACTTGCTATCTGTTAAACGATTGCTAGATTTAGGAGCCTGGCTGGATTTCAAAGAAGTGCTTGTGTTGTATAATTTATTGGCTGACAGAGAGCTACTCAGTGGCTAATGAAGTCTGGGTCGGTTTCATCCTGAACATACCTCTCTCTCTTCACGTGGCAGAGAGAATGAGAGAGCAGACCAGAACTTTAGGGTTAATGGGATACCCAGGAGAAGCACCAGGGCAAGAAGTAGCACAATCGGAGATGAACAGACTCTGGTGGGTAGCTCAGCTTCATCGAAGAAAGAGCTGGGGGTGGTCAATAGAACAATGGAATAGGCAATTCTGGTTTAGAGTTGGCATTTCAAGATCAAAGGTTGGAACATGATTTTAATAATAATAATAAAAATAATAAAAATATCCCAAATCTTATAGGTCATACCCAATTAGAGTAGGTGATCATTTAAAAGATAAAAGCACTAAAAAACCATGCGCTTTAAAACAGTACAACATCCCCAAGGTCATTCTTTAAAAACTTTCTGTTTCAAACGCCTGTCTGAAGTAAAAAGTCTTAGCCTGCCGACAGAAGATCCATTTAATTTCTTCCTAAATGGGGAGGGAGGCAGGTAAATCTCACCGAGCCAATGGGTTTACTCTAGTTGGGAGTAACAGCTAGTGCTTCTAGACTTCAGTGGAACTGTCTTTGCTTGTCTTCAGGATGAAAGGGAGGAATTCCATGGTGAAAGCATTGCACACATATGTATTCTCCATTGTCATGAGTTTTCTCTTCTCTTTGAAGGATGGACTCTGTGCAACTGTGCTTGGTGCTTCATATATCAGGAGGAATGATATAACTCACCCTCTGTCGCATGGTTTTGAATTTTGTCCCTGGAAACTTTGGCGCGTTACAGAGCACCCAAGACAGGCGCTCTGCCGCCGCCACCGGTTGCTACGTCCGGGAACTGCAGTGGCCAACCTGTGTGGTTCCCGGGTGCAACAAGAAGGAAGCGTTGAAATCGCACTTCTTTCTGGGCCCCGGAAGTGGCGCCGCAAGGCGCTAGTTGCGCACTCGCGGCGTCACTTCCGCCACATGACATGCGAATGCTACACGTCCACGACATCAAAATGGCGGCCCCCGTGTGGACGGGTGCCACCATTTTGTACGGACTCAGTCCGTATTAGGGTTGAGGGGCATCCAGAAGGAACGCTCCTTCTCAACCCTAACACAACCCTTCCTAACCCTAGTACGCCCCTTCAGCGCATCTATAACGCGCCTATGTCTTCAGCTTCGTTTGGTGGCTGCAACTTGGCTTCAATGTGCAAAAGCAGTTTGTATTCAGTGAACTCAGCAGGGGAGAGAAGATTGGGGAGATGCTGTTTCCAGGAGTCTCGGGCAAAAGCAAATTGCTGCAGCCTTGTGTGTTCTTCCTCATAAATAAACTTTGCCATCCTGACCACCTTCTGCTGTTGCGTAGCAATAACAAGTACTTTTCTATACCGATTATCAATGAACTAGCACTCCCTACATGGTTTACAATCTGTAGGCCAATTGCCTCCACAAGCTGGTTACCAACTATACAGTACTGACCTACAAAAGGATGGAAGGCTGAGTCAACCTTCAAGCCTCTGGGATCGAACTCACAATCTTGTGGCTGCAGTAACAGCATTTAACCACTGCGCTACCAGGGCTCCTTACCCACATGTATCCCCATTGTCATCTCTTGATGGGCATGTTATTCTTTCTCGTCTCAGGCAATGAAACATGGTAGTCTAGTCCCAGGACTTGAGACACCCCTTGTCCCTTTTTAGGCATGAGGCTATGACTGGACATAAGCCAAACTGTGTCATTGCTTGGAAAGCTAAGCATCTTTGCCTACAGCAGGTCTTCCCACCACTCCACCCCCAGGCTGGCTTTAGCTGCCTTGAAGGGCACACTCCACATCACCCACACAGTCCTTGGGCTGCAAGCCACGTGTGCTAATCACTGCCTGGATCATTGACGGCAGCAGACAGGGCCATATCTCCAGCCGGCTTGTGTAGCTTGGAGATAAAGAGGAGGCCCGGGACAGATCTGTGCAGCTGGAAGGAATCTCAAGAGTAGGCAAGGGGGGGGGGGGGGAGATGGAAGCTCTTGCTTCCTGACAGGCTTCACCGTGTGGCCTGAGTTAAAAAAGTCATTTTACCCCTGAATCAGTGGCTTGTTCTAGCATATTAGAGTAGGACTTAAATAAGAAGGTGGGGGCAGCAGGGAGGGGGTGACTGGACATTGATTTCAATAGGCACAAAGACTAGGAGAGCCTACAACACAGTACAGTTGGCCCTCCACATTTGCGTCCTTGACTTTTGTGAATTTGATTATTTGTGGTTTTGATTAATATGTTCTCTCCAGGAATCTCTAGGTCCTCTAGCCAGAGGAGGTTGACCATATGATTATGCTGGAGAACCTGGAAGTTCCTAGAGAAAACACTTCTCTAGACATTTGTAGATCCTCCCAAATGATTCTATGATCAATCTCTGACCAGGGACGTAGCCAAGGGGGGGGGGGGGGTGGATCTTGGGGTCTGGACACCCCCCCTTCCGTTAGATAAAATGAATGGTGTGTGCTGCCGCGCCGCCGCGCCCATGCCCTATTATAATGGTGGCACTTAGTCTGGATCCCCCCCTTCCCAAAATCCTGGCTACATCCCTGCTCTGACCAATGTTGACCATAGAGCTGCACTGGAAGACCTGGAGATTCTTAGAGGTGACAGGTAAAAGGAATAGTGGTTAAAGGAAGAGTGGTAGGTTTTTTATTTGTGGTTTTCCCACATTCATGAGGGTCCTTCACCCCTCACCCTGAGTATGTGGAGGGACCACTGTAGTAGAACACAGAGCTGGGTTAATGTTACTTTTTCTTTGACCACCAGTATCAGAATCTCTCAGCCATCATGGCCCAGCTGGCCAGGGGATTCTGTGGCTTGTAGTTCAAAAAAGCAACTTGTCACAGCTCTGGGAGAGAAGCTCTCTGTGATTCATGTCCACTTTACATAAATTTCAAACCATGACCTTTGAATAGCAGCCATGGCAATTTTAGGATGGAGTCAAAATGGTACCTTTGAAGGTTTTTGAAATCTGGGGATGGTTTCTGAGTAATTAGAAGATGTCATCCAGTATTAAAGGTCCTCTTCATCTTCCAATGATATATTCATTCCTCACTCAGGAAGAGATTTCCGGCTGCAAAAGAGAGGTACATTATGTCATGAATTATGAAGGACACACATGGGATTGTAGACTGAATGTGAGGAATCTGCTTTTTTCTT
Source organism: Sceloporus undulatus (assembly GCF_019175285.1). Classification (NCBI taxonomy): domain Eukaryota; kingdom Metazoa; phylum Chordata; class Lepidosauria; order Squamata; family Phrynosomatidae; genus Sceloporus; species Sceloporus undulatus. The sequence goes on from NC_056524.1 coordinate 265,887,355, forward strand.
GATCATCCCATCTCATTTAGGATTGTAGCTCTGGGTGGTCACAAGAAAGACACAATGGCAATAACAATCCCTATGACTGTTACTGGGAGCCAACAATCCATGACTAGATAAGGGTCTGCACAGTCTTCTCATCCATCCCATAGGTCCTCTCCTTCTTATGATGCCCAGATCTTAGGATCTGGACTGTCTTCTCCCATCTTCAGAAGAAGGGCGAATTTCAGGGTGAGAGAATTATCTTCAAAATACCTATCTCTATGTGGCTACATGACATAGTGGTTTGACTGTTGGACTTCAGCTTTGGAAACTAGGGTTCAATTTCAAGCTCAGTGTAAATTCACTGGGTGCCCTTGGGCAAGTCACATACTCTCAGGCTTAGGGGAAGACAATGGTGAACCTCTGATCAAATCCTGCCAAGAAAATGTCAGGGTCACCTTAGGATTGCCTTAAGTTGGAAATGACTTGCAGACAACAACCAAAACAAACATGGCTACTGTAGACTGTTTTCCAATAAAAGCAGAGATTGGAAATTTTGTTGAAGTGGAACTAAATTCGTCTGTTCTTAAAAGCAGCTTTCACAAAAGAGTTAAAAACAGTGGCAAGGCAAAAAAAAAAACCATCAAAAAAACCCCACAAGGGCTTTGAAGGGGAGGTTTCCCTACTCTACTCTAGTTTGAGACTAACAATTATTAGATTAAGGCCTTAGACTACCACTGCCAGAATCCCTCAAACTAGCATGGCCAGTGGCCATGCAGACTAGAGATACTGAGAAAGGTACTCCCCCAAAAATTTCCCCAAGGTCTAGGAAATTCTTACCAATGTATGTTATGTCTGGAGATCTGGTGAATTAGTACATGTAGATTTGCTGTTATACTTCTCCAGCTTGGCTGAGCCCTCAGGAATAATAAATCTCTGCATGTTTATGCTACAGTATATGACTCTTGTGTTGACTGGTAACAATCTGCAATTGAATGCACTATTGTATGTGCAACTGAAGAAATGCTGCTGCCACTTTCAGCAGGGGCAGACAGATATGTATCAGCTGGGAATGAGCACCTGCCTGCAAAATGGCAGCTACGATTCCTTGACCTTGAATTGAGTACAGATGTTGTCTATTGGACAAACATGTCCAGCTGCTTCCATAGGGGAAGACATCGATAGTATTCCAAGTGAGGCCTTGTGGTATCATTGGTAGTGTTAAGTTAGGATGTATCTACACTGCAGAAATAATGCAGTTTGACATCACTTTAGGTTCTGTAGCATCATCCTATGGAATCCTGGGATTTGTAGCTTTACAAAGTCTTTAGCCTTCTCTGTCAAAGAGTGCAGGTGCCTCACCAAATTACAAATCGCAGGATTCTATAGGATGGAGCCATGTCAGTTAAAGTGGTGGCAAACTGTGTTATTTCTACAGTGTAGATGCTCCCGTAGTCAGGCACTTAGTATTTGTAACACAACAAGCTCCATCCCCTTATACGTCAAACTATGGTATAGGGAGCAAGGACTGGAGTCATTCATCACTGTGGTGCTATAGGCACTTTTTTATAGGTACCTATGTGACACATGTATGATCGTTTCTGGTGGACAAATGATCTTTTTGCACATGACAATATAATGCAGTTTGGATAAACTGCTGTACTAGGCCTATAAAGTCATGTGAAGCAGAAGCCACATGTCCCCTAGTTTGGCACCCAACAATGACCTAGTGTTCCAGGGGTGAGGTGGGGGGAATAACACCAGCACTTGAATTAGACCTAGACCTTGAGAGTGTTATTTTTGTAATGCAGCTCACATAACCCCCCAGGCTAGTATAGCCACAGAAGTCAGCTGGTGGCTCTTAGATAAGTGGGATGGTGAATCCATTTGGGTCAGGGGCATAACTAGGTGGGTGTGGGGTGTGTGGACTGCACCAGGTGACACCCAAAGGGGAGTGACACCACTGCTCACTAAACATTTGCCTTTGGGCAGAAATGGGCTGTGACATTCGCCTGTGTCCCTTTAAAATGCTTAAGAGATAATAATAATAATAATAATAATAATAATAATAATAATAAGAAGAAGAAGAAGAAGAAGAAGAAGAAGAAGTTTATTTGTATTTTCCTGCTTCTCCCAACTGATCGAAGCAGGATTACAACCAAAAATCTCCATACAGGCAATCATGTGTAAAATACATATGATAAAAACCGCACAAAGTATACAAATTTTAATATAAAAAGTATAAAGATTGTATGAGTGGGCTGTGCTCAGCGGGAGGAAAAAAGGAAGAGGCCTCAGGTGTTTTTAAATTAAAATTTATTTATTTTTTAAAAAATAAATTTTTAAATCTTATTTTTAACTTTTAAAAAACTTCAAATCTTAACAAATTTTTATTTTAACCACATGGAAATGTACATGTAAATACAACTGACATGTAAATACATTTAGGCTGTGCATATGATGTAACTTCAAGGTTTAATTTTACAGTTGCTAATTGTTTATGTATACGCAAATACATTTAGGCTGTGCATATGATGTTGTAATTTAAAGGTGTAATTTACTTTTGCTACCTGTTTATGTCCACTACATTCCATTTAATGATTAATGGGAATTATGTCCATTATATTTGGTGATATATGGGAATTATGATTTATGCCTAACATTAATATAAAAATGATTACAAAGGATTCTGTATGTTGTAGTATGGGAGGAGGTCACTGTTGGGGTGATACCATTAGTTACCACACCAGCTGATGCCAACTCTAGTGATGCCACTTGGAATTGGTCCAGATCTTAAGGACTGTTCCCCAAAACTGATTCAGCACCTTGAATTGGTTCTTTTTAACAACCCCCCCTCGACATATGAGCCACCAGCAGTTACGTCTTCAATAATTAATCCTACCAGTGTTCACAGGAGTTTGTATGTCTTCAGCACATTATTATACCAGTTTATCTTGAAAGTAACTTTCCATGGTCTGGAATGGCCACACTGCCACTTCTTCTGTGGCACCATTTTGTTGGTCCAAAGGCCTTCAGCAACTTCCACTAGTCTCCCACTTGTAGGCACTAGTCTGTTTTACACACGCACACACAGTTTCATAGTCACCTACCCAGCTCTTGCAAAGAGCATGAGATTCCTGACAAAGCTGACCTCCTTCCAAGGGAAGCAGGCCTGCAGCTGAGAAACCCTCTCCTTGCTAAGCCCCTCTGTGTTCTTTGCTGTTCTTACAAGTGAAGAGAGCACTGTGGGTGCAGCAGGCACTTTGAATGGGGATTTGGATCAAGACCTCCTCTAGACACTTTCATGTTCACCGCTGAAGCTGTCTGCAAGGCAGGCCATAGCAATAAGCAGCATGGATGGAAGGAAAAGGACAGGCACATTGGCAACCCTGAAGTCTGTCTTCTTCCACACACGAGGAGCTGAGGCACCTGGGGTCCTACTATCTCTTTGCATGCTGCAAACTGCAATAGCTTGAAGCATGGGGCACACTCCTAGAAGCCCATAATTCACCACATTGCCTAGGTCTTGTTATCTTCAGATGATGGGCTTTTCTCAGTTCCATCGCCTTTACAGGTGTGTTTGGCGAGGACATAGTGGAGGGCCTTCTTGGTGGCTGCTCCCAGGCTGTGGGTTTTGCCACAGGAGACTAGGCTGGCCCTCTCTCTGATCTCCTTCCTCCAGCAGGTGAAGACTTTCCCATCTGGAGAAGCATTTGCTGACCAGTGGCTATGCAGAAAGATCTTTTAAAGGAGTGTGTGCTCTGTACCTTTATGGCTCTTGTCACATTTCTAAAATGATATATTGTTTTAAAATACTGATGTTTTAATATGCACAGGGATCTTGTACCACCTTTGAGACGAACTGAGAGAAAGACATTTGTAGCATAAGCTTTCATAGACAGAGTCTACTTCATTAAATGTGTGGATCAAGCAGACTCAGTCTACGAAAGCTAATGCTACAAACGTCTGTCTCTTGGTCTCAAAGGAGCTACAAGATCCCAATGAATCAGTCAATACCCAGGATAGGGGAGGTGTGGGCACACTCTCCCCTTTGCATGCCACCAAAGGTGGGATATCGGTGAAGGGCTGCAGTGCAAGCAGTAGGACGGGGCAAGCAAGAATCGAAAAGATCCATCCTGCTGGCACTGCCAATGAGGGAGGGGAGGACATCCATGCCATCAGCACAAAGAACAGACAGAATCAAGCGCAAAAGCTTGAGAGAATAGGACTCAGAGCAATGGTCTCAAACTACAGGAAAAAAGATTCCACCTCAGTATTAATTAGAACTTCCTGACAGTAAGAGCTGTTCAACGGTGGAAGATGCTGCCTCAGACTGTAATGGAGTTTCCTTCTTTGGAGGTTTTTAAGCAGAGGCTGGGTGGCTTCCATGTCCGTGGAGTTGGTGAATCCACATCACATTTTTTGCTGAACCTGAAAGGAGCTGTCCAAAGTTCTGAAGTTATTTAAGGGATAACCTGAGAGAACACTTCTCTAGGAATCTCTAGGTCCTCCAGTGCAAATCTATGGCCATCCTCCAGTATATATTGACCAAAGAATCACCTTGGAGGACCTAGAAATTCCTACAGAAGTGTTCTCTCTAGGAATCTCTAGGGCCTCCAGCATAACTCTGTGGTCAGCTTCTGCCAGAGGTTGACCACAGAATCACTCTGGAGGACCTAGAGATTCCTAGAGAGAATATATTCCTGAGAGCCATTAGGGCTGAAGGGCAGGATATAAATACCTAAATAAATACCTAAATAAATAAATAAATAAATATTAATCAAATCAACAAACAATCCAATCCATGAAAAAGAAACCTGGAGATGGGCAGGGATGACTGTATAGTCTTTTCGGGCAAATCAAGTTATTTCATGATATGTCCAAAAAATGACAGCCTTGGTTTAGTCATCTTTGTTTCTAGGAAGAATGCTTTTACAACCACGCATAGAGATCAAAAATACTATGGCATGGATGATTTTAACTTCAGTAGTAAAAGAGGATAGAGCTTCTGTATCTTTAGTAGCTGTATAGCAGAACAAAACTTCAGCAGTTGTTGCCTTTCATATTGTGAAAGGTACAGGAGCCCTGTCCCTTTTTTCACCATTGTGTGTGTCATTACTCTGCCTTATAGGCACAGAAACACTAGAGGGCTGCAGTGGTATCATCCTGCCTGGCTCGCTGCCCTCACTAAGACTCCCAGAGTAAAGTAACAGCTGGCTTTCCTGCTGTCATCTTGAAAAGATGCTTAATGATTCCTTAGTGGAAAGAAGTCATTTAACGTGTCACTTTAATCACTGTCAAAATACATTAAAGGCACTTTGATGCTTGCTTTGCAGCCCTTCCAAGGCTACATTGCATCATCCCTTCCTACTGACACAATTGCAAATACTCTCCAACTTTACATGCACTTCTTTTCATACCACCAGTAAAGGAATGGCTTGTGGCACCAACATCAGTGAGACAGTGAATCTACTTTGGGGTTTAGTATGAGGTTTAAAGGAGCTGTACAAAATACTGGATCTGTTTGGAGGGTGAGGTGCAGCACTTTGGATAGAGTTTGGACTTAATCCTGGTGTGGACTCAACACCCCCCTGACATGGGATATCTGTCAGCACCTCCATCTTCTTGCTGCTACAGACTGCAGAAGGTTCTTCCTTCACTGTGCTCATCTTGAGTTCATTTGCCTTGTCCTCTACTGACTGAAAAGGCAGAAGACAGAAACGTTCCACGATAGCTTATCAAGAGTTCAAAACGAATGTCACCGGCTGCAGCGGCATGTTCAATGGGATGCTGGGCACTCCCAAGCATTCACACATGTGCAGCACACATGTGCCTATGCAACGTATGCCTGTTTCTCATCCAGCAATATATAGGAATTGCTAGCTGGAGGCTCAGGAGTGGAACAGAAACTTGAAGGACAGTGACCAATGCTGAAATGGAGCCTAAATTCACAGGGAGTACCAGGACCTTTGAATCAAAAGAGAACTGGGAGATTACTTTGCTGTTAATAACTGCCCTTGAGTCAACTTCACCTCATGGAGACCCTGTGAATGACACATCTCCAAGACCCCCTGTTCTCCACTGCTCTGCTTAGGTCCTGCAGGCTCATGTCCATGGCCTCTCTAACTGAATCCAACCTACTGGCATGTGGTCTTCTTCTCTTTCTACTGCCCTCTACCATTCCTAGCATCATTGTATTTTGCCAATGATTCATGCTTTCTCGTGATGTGGCCAAAGTACACCAACCTCAGTTTAGTCCTCCTAGCTTCCAGGAAGAGTTCGGGCTTGATTTGTTCAAGGACCCATTTGTTTATCTCAGCACTCTTCTGCAGCACCACATCTCAAATAAGTTGATTTTCTTTCTATCCACTTTCTTCACTGTCCAGCTCTCACATCCACACATGACTATTAAACCATGATTACACCAGCAGCTTCAGCAATACTTCAGGAGAAGGCTTCTTTCGGTCCTCTCACCATCATAGGCTTGCTTGGTGAGGACACAAGAAAGCCTTCTTGGTGGCTGCTCCCACTCCATGGCACTCCCTTCCACTGGAGGCTAGGCTGGCCCCCTACCTGCTTTCCTTGCGCCAGCAAGAAAAAATGTTCATTTTTATTATTTATTTAGGCAGAAATTTTAATATATAACCATGACAGAGTGGTTTTCATATGGGGTGTATGCTTCAATTATGTTTTAGTTATATTTTTAACTTTTGTATGTTTGTGTTAATTTTATACTGTTTTAACAATGTGATTTTAATAGTTTTTAAATTATTATTGTCAAGTTTTAAAAATGCTTTTATCTTGTGAGAGGCCTTGGGTCCCTTTCTGGGTGAAAGGCAGCATAGAAATGAAATGAGATGAGATAAATACCCGTATATACTCAACTATAAGTCAACCTCATGTATAAGTCAAGGGCAGGTTTTGGAGCCAAAATTATGGATTTAGATATGACCTGTGGATAAGTCAAGGGTAAAACTTAGGGACATGTAAAAGATGAAGCAAAGGAAAATGATGCCAAAGGACTAACAAAATTGTGGCAGGCATAATGGTTTGTGCTCACCCTAAAGGCTGGATGGACGAGAGAGTAGAGATGGTTGGTGTTTCTTTTAGGTGCTCCCAGGATGGACAAAGTGCTTGCCTTTTGCTTCTCTACGCAGAGAAAGGAAGTGTGTGTGTGTGTGTGTGTGTGTGTGTGTGTGTGTGTGTGTGTGTGTATGAGAGTTAAAGTACAGGACTTACATTGACCCATGTTTTGGGGTCAATTTTTTGACCAAAATGTCTAGACTTATACATGAGTATATACAGTACTTATTGCATGACACTACCTCCGATTCATAGCTGCTCTGTCCCCAACCTGTCCCTTTTCATTGATAGGGGAAAACCATCAATGACCTCTCAAATGGCACAAGTCCCTGGGGCAGTCATGTCATCGGGAGTCATCAGATATCAGTGTCGTTTCTTCTTCCATCCTTTCCCCACTCCCCTTTGCTGTTTCCGAGCAGCCTGATTCCCTAGTTGTTGGGGAGGAGGGTTCTATTTCTTTTCTTCTTCTTTTTAAACTTAACTTGCAGTTACTCACAGTAGCACATTTCTGGAGCTGAATGAAAAGAGTGGGGGAAATGAAATAAAAGTAAATAAAATAACCAAAAGGCATGCTGTGTAGGGCATAAGGCAGGGAGAGTCAGGAAGAGAGTGTGATGGGGGCAGCAACCCCAGTTGTGAGATTGAAAAGACATGTGGTGATAGCTGCTTTGAAAGTGCTATGTTCCCATACTTTTTACTAATGTGATTGCAGTGAGAATTGTGCTCCTGCAGTAAAGTCCTACAACACAATCTGCGACTCTCTCAGGCTCTTCTGTTCCCTCTGAACTTGGCTACAAGATTCACAGTAGCTTGCTGGCAGGGAGAGGAGTACGTCTTAGCAATTGTATTATGGTTCTCAGGTCTCAGAGTTCTTAGGGTGACAGCATTGCCTTGAAAAATGTGTGTGTTTGTGTGCATCTGTCTGTCTATCTGTATTCTTCATTTATTAAACATTTAAAATAACATTGAATACCATGTCCTGTGCAACTGTGGTTGACGCTTCAGATTTCATGGCCAGGCAACACCTTGTAACATTGCAAGGGCTTGCCTGCTGTGACATCACAGTGACTTGTTCCCAAGTCTCAGGTTATGGGGCCTGAAAAAATTAAGTTTTCTTTAATAACTATATAGGTCCTTAACTTAGATTTTACCACTTTAAAAAAAGTTTTGAAAAACATTCTTCCCATCTGTAGTCTTGATTGCTCTGCTCTCTCACTGCAGCAAATAACAGATAAATAAGAGCACTACATAAAGACTGTATTGCTCCCTAACTACACACAAATAGATATAACACAAAAATTGAAATAGGTTGAAATAAATGGGAGAGAGGCCAGATTTAGAGGGAGAAGGAGCATTTGAATTACGATAGATCAACAAGGATATTGTTGTTGCTGAATGTAAGGTCAAGGAAATTAAAAGGAAATTCAGCAAAGGCTAGGTAGGAAGTACAAAGAAGTTCAAACAAAGTTGGGTGGAATATTAAAGAGAAAGTGTGCTTAAACATATAAAGTGAGTAGGTAAAATGCATTCCTGCAAGATGACTGGTATGTAGATGTGAAAGAAAAAAAACATACAATTATGATCAATGCAGCTTATTTCACTCAGTTTTAATCATGTATTTATCAACACATAATTGTATTAGGTTAATTAAAAATGGGGGGGGGGTTTGTAGGTGTGTTTTTTTAAAAATTGAAAATAGTCCTTTCTACAGCTGGGGTTGGAAAGGTGTGACCCATTGTATGCAGCCCCAAGGGCTACTTCTGTATCCCCAGCCCCTGGGGGTCACAAGAGCATTTTAAAAATGCTCCAGAATGGCCCAAAAAGTTCTCCAGGGTGCATTGAGGGCATTTCCACCATATTTGGCAAATCATTTTTGCCAAGTTTTCTCCCCCCCCAAAAAAAGTTTTGCTCCAAAATTCATCCCAGGGGGTGTGAGTGGGCATTATCACCACATTGTGGGTCTACTCTGGACCAAGAAAGGGCTTTTTTGGAACACAAAGTAAATAGGAGGTAACTTTTTCTAACTTCCCATTGTTAAGAATGCAACTAATGAACCCAGGAAGGGCCAAAAAATGATAAAAATCTGCCCTACAGAGCATTTGGGGGCCAAAAGTTGGTTTTTCTGCAGGAGTGGGTATGGTGTGTTAGCCCTCAAAAATCATAGAATCATAGAATTGTAGAGTTGGAAGAGACCGCAAAGGCCATCCAATTCAACCCAATTCTGCCATGCAGGAAATCTAAATCAAAGCATCCTTCCTTGGAGGTCTTTAAACAGAGGCTGGATGGCCATCTGTCAGGGATGCTTTGATTTGGATTTCCTGCGTGGCAGGGGGTTGGACTGGATGGCCCTAGTGGTCTCTTCCAACTCTATGATTCTATGATTCTATGATGGCCATCCAGCCTTTGTTTAAAGACCTCTAAGGAAGGAGACTCCACTACGCTCCAAGGGAGTTTGTTCCACTGTCGAACAGCCCTTACTGTCAGGAAGTTCCTCCTAATGTTCAGGTGGAATCTCTTTTCCTGTAGCTTGCATCCATTGCTCCGGGTCCTAGTCTCTGGAGCAGCAGAAAACAAGCTTGCTCCCTCCTCAATATCACATCCCTTCAAATATTTAAACAGGGCTATCATATCACCTCTTAACTTTCTCTTCTCCAGGCTAAATATCCCCAGCTCTCTAAGTTGTTCCTCATAGGGCATGGTTTCCAGACCCTTCACCATTTTAGTTGCCCTCCTTTGGAGACGTTCCAGTTTCTCAACATCCTTTCTGAATTATGGCATCCAGATCTGGACACAATATTCCAGGTGGGCCCTAACCAAAGCAGAATATAGTGGCACTATTACTTCTCTTGATCTAGACACTATACTTTTATTGATGCAGCCTAAAATTGCAGATATTCTGGGCAGCAAATGCAGCCCCTATCCTTCCACACTTCCCCACCCTTGTTCTCAAGTGTCAACAAACCCGATGAGAAGAATGCTGCGCCGACGACAAATTTTGATGTTCGGGGCTTCTTCTGCACAAAATTTGCACATGGTTGTATTGTAGGAAAAACAGTGATTTAATAACAACAACAACAACAACAACAACAATAATAAAAAAAATATTTTTATCCCACCCCTCTGTGCAACACAACCAGGGCGGCTTACAAGAGTAAAACATACATTGCCATGTCCCCCTTAAAATACAATTAAAAGCTTACAGTCTAAAACATAACTTAAAATAATAAACAAACAATGGCTACAGCAAAAATCGGGGTAAACAAGTTAGGCTTTTTGGTGGCCGGGTATCTATCTCTTCAGGGAAGGCAACAGATTTTAGACAACAAATTAATTTTCACACAGGCTATTTTTTGCACAGAATGTTTGAAACTGAAAGCAGTCTTCGAATACTGTAAACTTTTGAAAGACTTTCTCTCAGTGAGAAAAAAATTGCTAAAAGTATTCAAGAAGAAAATAAGCAAAGACTTGCATTGCTAATCTAGACTCTCCAGAGCATATCCACTGTGATTCCTCCAGTAAAGCGACAATACTGCAGTGGAGCAGGTCCATAATTCACTGCCACTTCATCTCTGCTGCCTGATGCAGGGATTTAACCCTTGGGCCTAGCCTGTCCTCTCTCTCTCTCTCTCTCTTTACATATATATATACACACACACACACACACACACACACATCCCTGTTTGCCCCTATTGCCCCTATTCCCTTGTTTTCCAATAATCAATTGTGTGTCTTTTCCTCGTAATCAGAGTAAGGAGCAAATGAAGAAAGGTGATCTTCAAAGGAAAGCAATGTTTGGGCAGAAAGTTACATTGCATTTGCCAGCCACTTGCAAACTGAGCAAGAGAGGCTCATCCCACTCCCAGCAAGACTGTGGGATGCCAGTAAGGTAAACCCCATACCTTCCAACATTTCATAGATGAAAACCAAAACACTTTTAGCCAAGCAACATCGGAGAGTGGGCAAGATGGTAAAGGAACTTAATGAGGAAGAACATGCAAGCTAGGGGAGACTGAATCGGTTTGTTTTTGCCAGAGCCTGCTGGGAATGGCAAGATCCTATCCTTCCTTTCTCTTTCCCTACTGAGCAAACTGAGCATGAACTACTTTTGCACTTTGAACGCAGGGCTTGTGTAAATTATTAAAATACTCCTTGTTCTAGTAAAATAGACTAGAATTCAGACACACATGATTCAGAGAAATTCATGCTTTCTGCGAAGAGATGGGGGGAGGATGACTTCATAAACTTTGCTCAGAAAGGATTCACAGTTTTTATCAGCATATTCTGGAATATCTGCAAGGATGCACATTTTCAAACATGTGGCCATCTGCCTGTTTCACATGAATTTGCTTTCTCAAAAGAGGGAAGGTGAAAAGATGCAAATTTGCACTGGAAAGTGATGACAATTAAGCATTGATGTAAATGTGCAAACATCCACAGCAATTTGCATAAAACACATGTAGATTATCCTTCAGTTTGCTGCAGCTGAAGTAAGATGAGGACAAAAGGAGAAAGTGGGAGGAGGAAAGAGAAACTGGGATAGGTTTTTGATGCAGAACATACCCACTTCAATCTCCCAAACCTCATTTACAGCTGCCATTCACTCTGGTCCATAGATGGGCAAAGTGTAGCCTGCAAGGTGCATATTATCCCAAGGATGTCTTTATGGGTCCCAGACCCCCAGTGTGTCCTTTGATGCTCCCCAGATGGAAAAAACAAGTAGTGCTTTTCCTACTCCTGAAAGTGTCCAGGCATAGCATTTGGGCAGTTATTTTTAAGTATAAAACATATGGGCCCCACAGACTACTATCCTTCCCCACAAATGAAAATATTGATTGATTGATTGATTGATTGATTGATTGATTGATTGATTGATTGATTGATTGATTTCTGGGCCTGGTGTACCCCCTGGCAAGTGCTGCTAGCAAAAACCTTGGCATGCCAAAGTTGTGCATGGCATGTATAGATGGTACTAAGTTTAAGGTTGCCAGAATGAAAACCGGAGAGGGGTCTTATAGCTTTAAGGCAGGGGTAGGCAACTGGAAAGGTAGGGGGCTGCATTGCTCTCAGGAGACCTAGGAGGGATGCACCCCCTACTATATCCATTCCCACAAAAAATAAAATAAATAAAAATGAATCTTTTTCAATGAATCTCTAGCGGTTCATGGGGCATTTTCACCACATTCTGGGGCTTCATGGGCCATTTTTAGGCTCAGAGAAGTCATTATCTGTTCACTTCAGTTTAAAAAAAAGGTTTCTCCTGGAACTAAATTGTTCCAGGGAAAAATGTGGTAGAAATCCCCCTCAGTGGCCATTTTTGGTCATTCTGGAGCAAATAAAATAAAATAAACCCCCCAAGGGGTCCAGGGTGCCTCAAACCAGCCCTGGGAGGCCTTATGCTTAACCCTACTTTAAGGGTTGTGTATAAGAGGGAATTACAGTACATGTTGCTTATCATACAACCAGGTAACAAGTTGAAATTCCCTCTTCCACAACCATCAGATGTACAGGAGCCTATTTCCAGTTTTCAGTCCTGCAGCCCTAAGCTAGATAGAATTGTTTATTTGCTTACAGCTCACCTTTTCTCCCTGTAAAGGATTCAAAGCAGCTCACAATATGAATTAAAACAAAATCCTGTTAAAAAAGTGGATTACACAAAAGGTGTTCTTTTTAAAAAAACCAAATGTGAGCAATCGTATTAAAAACATTACGAACAGTTTTAAAAGCAGAAAAACATAATAACTGGGATTAAAAATACAGCAAGCCCTTAAGTAAAAGACCTCAGTTGGTAGTCAAAGGCCTGGATGAACAAAAAGACTCTTTGCCTGCTGACAGAAATACTTTGTTTATCCAGTTTACAGATGACACCAAATTAGGAGGAGTGTCCATACCCCAAAGGAAAGGATCAGAATTCAAAATGACCATCACATATTAGAAAGCCAGGCCAAAATTAACAAAATGAATTTCAGCAGGGAAAAATGTAAGATTCTAACCATGGGCAATAAAAATGAAATGCACAGATATAGGATGGGGAACATCTGGCTTGACAGGAGAACATGTAAAAAGGATCTAGGAATCTTAATGGACCACAGGTTGAACCTGAGTCAGCAATGTGATGCAGCGGCTAAGAAAGCCAATGCAATTCTCAGCTGCATCAATCAGAGTGTAGTGTCTAGACTGAAGGAAGTAATGTAGTACCGCTCTATTCTGCTTTGGTCAAACCTCACCTGAAATTACAGTTTGTAATGTGTCCAGTTCTGGACACCACAGTTCAAGAAAGTGGAGAAGCTGGAAGATATCCAAAAGAGGGCAACCAAAATGGTGAAGGGTCTGCAAACCATGTCCTATGAGGGAAGACTTAGGGAGTTGGATATGTTTACAGTGCAGAAGAGAAGGTTAAGAGATGATGTGATAGCACTGTTTAAATATTTCAACAAGGGATGGCCCTTATGGTCTCTTCCAACTTTATGATTCTATGATTTTATAATTCTATGACTAATGATCTGGCTCTGTCTAAGGGAGTGCTCTGTGTTCACACCCAGGTCTTGGTTACAATTTGTGGAGCCCAAAAGGTGACGAGACAAATAAAGCCAGTCCCAGGCCCCAGATTCAGAAATATGATGGAAGCCTCAAGTAGTCTGTGAGGTTCCCAAACTTTTTTTTTCTTGTAGACCACTTTCAAAATTTTACTGGTTTCGGAGGACCCCCTGCTGCTACATTTCTACCATATTCCCAAAACTCATCAAAAAATGTGACGATTAGACCCCCGTAGACCCCCATCGAGTCTCCCATGGACCCCTTGGGGTCCACGTGGACCGCTTTGGGAATCAAAACCAAACAAAACAAAGTGGGGGGACCTTTGCTTGCATTTCCAGGGAGGGGGGGAGGAACTAAATAAGAGACAGTGAAACATAAAATCAAGACTGTTGTCATTGGTTAAGGGGAGGGGAGTTAGAACTGAACTCGGCAACCTGTATAAATGATGCCAAATCAGCTATTTTTCTATGCATTTGTGATATGCAATTTATTCTGCTAGCCACAGGAGAGACAGATAACAACATGCGCAGCATCAAAGGCCGGCCCCGCATGACTGTTGACCGCTCCATGCACAGCTTTTCTCCAGCTCCTGAGGTTTTTCACCCGACGCTGCCTGCAGACTGTCTAACTGAGTGTTACATATTTCATTTTATTGATTTATTTATATCTCGCCTTCTCCAATTACTTCAAACCCCCACTGTGTTGGGAAAAGCTTCGCCTGTTCAATTTCTGCCTGTCATGCCCAATTATTGCTGATCAAGGACGTGGTGGCGTAGGACGGCATGTGGTGATTAATCTCTAGGTACTTTATCTCTTGGCCCAGGACACAGGAATAGAATCAGTTTGGGGTTATGGCTGTCGGATCACAGAGAATTGCAACATGTGTGATCCAGTGACATTTCAAGGCTTCGCATCTACTAAGGTGGTAAAATCTGCACTGGATTTGAGTCTGAACTTTTAAAAAGAATTAGGGTTCTGAACTCTCTCCCCCAAAATTGGTTCAGCGTCTTGGATAGTTGGTGGGACCTTTGGGCTCTCAGTAATGGTGCTACCTTTCTGCAGTGGTAGGATCGTGTGCTCCTGTGAGGCAAGAGGCTATGCTGGTGGCAGCAGTGGTGCTGGTAGGGTCTCCCATGTCAGATAGGCTTTTGCTAAGCCAGAAGAAATGTGCCAAGAAGCTACAGGGCAGCAGCAGTAGTAGGGAATGACACTGTTGAAGAATCTCTCAGAGATAGCAGCAGTGGCAACATAGCTCATTCTTGTTAGCACTACACAGACGAAGGCATGATACACCTCCTTTTGAATATCTTTCACCATGAAAACCCTATGATGAGACAGTCCAAAAAGAAACAAGAGGGAGAATCACAGAATCATAGAGTTGGAAGAGACCTCAAAGGCCATCAAGTTCCACCCCTCTTCCATGCAGGAAGACACAATCAAAGCAGAAGGTGAAATTTCCAGGTTGGATGGCAGCCAGTGATCTTCTGAGGTACTGAAGAGGACAACTATGAGTAGTGCTGTGGCTAATGATGCAACTAGACTCAAGCCAAAAGGATGTCCCACTGTTGATGTGGTGCTGAAGAAGAGTTGTATGGATAGCATAGAGTGCGAAAAAGACAAACAAATGGGTCCAAGAGCAAGTCAAGCCTGAACTCTCCCTAGAAGCTAGAAGGACTAAATTGAGGCTGTCATACTTTGGCCATATCATGAGAAGACATGGCTCACTAGAAAAGATAATAATGCTTGATAAAGTAGAAGGCAGTACAAAAAGAGAAGGACCACATTCCAGATTAAATCAAGGAAGCCACTGCTCTGCGTCTGCAAGACGTGAGCAAGGTGGTGGAGGACAGAGTAACTTGGAGGTCTCTCATTCATAGGGTCACCATGAGTTGAAGTTAACAACAACCCTGTATAGCTCCTTCGAGATTCGGATGAAAACCTAATGCAGATTTCCTCACCCCAGAGGTCACTGGTGTGACCATTGTTCATAGTGATGGAGAACAGAACTTGGGAAAGTTACTTTTTTGACAGCAATTCCCAGATACCCTCCAGTCATTATGGCCGTCAAGAGGAAGTAGCAGTATGGGCTTGCATTCATTTCCCCCATGATCACACTAAAGGTGTGTACATAAATACATTCTCACACATGCCAACACATCTGTGTGCATGTACACATACAGTCCCGTTGGTGGGCATGTGACAGATGAATGACATTCTTCTTCACTCCTGTCTATGTACCTATCCATGTCATCACACATATTTGGTAATTGAATTCTGCTACATTCACAAATATACACCAGCCCACTTACTTACCTTCTTTTATCCCATCCAGCTCTGGCATCTATGTTCCCTGCCACCAATCAATACCATCCATAGTCCACCACCATTAAAACAGTTTGGCTAACATCTATCTTTAGGGATTGGTATCACCTATAAAACAAAGGATCCAATGAGGCAGCTGTTGTTGTTAATTCATTTAAACGCTGCTTCCCCCATGAAAAGAAAAAAAAACCACCTGGGATTCAAGGCAGATAACAAAAAATAATACAGGTAAAAACACGTATAAACACACAAAGGAAAAAACATACCAAAAGTTATGGTTGAAATGTAATTAAACCATAAAACCAAAACCATTTAGAACAAATGTACTGTAATGCTGTTGCTGGTGTTGTTGTTGTGTGCCTTCAAGTCATTTCCGCCTTATGGCAACCCTATGGCAAATCTATCACAGGGAATTCTTGGCAAGTTTCTTCAAAGAGGCTTGCTATTGCCATCCTCTGAGGCTGAGAGAATGTGACTTGCCCAAAGTCACTCAGTGGGTTTACACAGCCACACTGAGATTCAAAACCTGGTCTCTGGAGTCATAGTCCAACACTCAAACCACTACACCAGGGGTAGGGAACCTTTTTGAGCCGCACACTCTTAAGCTGAGAGCATGTGACTTGGAGTCACCAGGATGTCAGAATATGAAAGTGTTCACCTCCTTATAGCAGAAACAAGAAGAGGGAGCCTGGTGGCGCAGTGGTTAAATGCCTGTACTGCAGCCACTCACTCAAAACCACAAGGTTGCGAGTTCAAGACCAGCAAAAGAGCTCAAGCTTGACTCAGGCTTGCATCCTTCCGAGGTTGCTAAAATGAGTACCCAAATTGTTGGGGGCAAATTACCTTACAGTTGTAAACCACTTAGACACTGCTTAGGCGGTATATAAATGAAGCTTGTTTTGTTTGCCTAGCCTTCCTAGCCTTCTAGCTTCTCTAGGTAGGGAGTTCAAAAACCTGGAAGCAGCCACCAAGAAGGCCATCTCCTGCATCCCCCCCATGTACTTTTGAAAATGTTGTTTCTACTCAGCATGATCACCTTTCTACCACAGACCTATCTGTCTTGCACCGATCTCAGAAAAGTTACATACATTTGTTGTAGTAGTAGTAGTTGTTGTTGTTGTTGTTGTGTGCCTTCAAGTCATTTTCGGCATACGGTGACCCCAAGGGAAACCTATCATGAGATTTTCTTGGCAAGAATTGTTCAGAGGTTTGCCATTGTCTTCCCCTGGGGCTGAGAGCATGTCACTTGCCTAAGGTCACCCAGTGAGCTGGGAATCGAATCCTGGTCTCCAGAGTCATAGTCCACCACTCAAACCACTACACAATGCTGGCCCCACACTGGCATCACATATTTGGGGGGCTAAAAATTATAAATTCCCTAGGTGGGCATTCTGGCTGGCGGATTCTGGCAGTTTTTAGCCTGTAAAGTAACTTTTCAAAGCTCAGTTTTTCCTCTTGGTCCTCTTGGTATTATTTTATACTCTTCTTCTACCATGTACTCTCTTTCTCCTACACCCATTCAGCCTCGCCACTATTCAGGGCTACTGATGCCAGGGCAACTGAGTCATTGTTTTTGTGTGTGCTTCTATTTCTTTCTTTCTTTCTTTCTTTCTTTCTTTCTTTCTTTCTGACATGTCCCCAATGGGTCCGAAGCCAACAAACAAGTCTTATCGGCAATAACCTGGGAAAGCAACGTGGGAAACAGGTGAAGAACAAACAACCCGAAAGAAAGTTGAGTAGCTTTTGATGAGTCAACACAGAGAAGCAGGCTGCACTAACATTTTCAAGGGCTGTTGCAGCTACACCATGCCAAGTGTCTAGAAACTGCCAGAAGAGTGGGGAGGAGTGGAGGTTGGAGACAGAGAGGGCATTGCCAAGGTTGCCTCTTTGCAAGAGGTTCAAGGCTTCTCATAGGCTGCATCTACATTGCGTAGGAGTCAACATAGTGTAGTGTTTGAGTGTCAGACTATGACTCTGAAGAGCAGGGTTCAAATCCCCACTCAGTCATGAAAACAATTGGGTGACTTTACTCAAGTCATAGCCTCTCAGTTTCAGAGGTTGTCAATGGCAAACTCCCTCTGAAGAAATTTGCCAAGAAAACCCTGTGTTTTTGCCTTAGGGTCGCCATAAGTCAGAAATGACTTGAAGGCACCCAACACACACACACACTTACAGTGCAGAATTAATGCAGATTGACACTGACATGACAATTACTTGCATGGCTCAATTCTATGGAATTCTGGGATTTTTAGTTTTGTGAGATATTTTGCCTTCTGTGTCAGTGAGCTCTGGTGCCACAACAAACTTCAAAACCCAGCAGTGTCAAGCTGCATTAATTTTGCAGTGTGACAGCAGCCTAGGAATCACAGAGTTGGAAGGGACAACATGAACCAGCTAGTTCAGTGGCTGGTCCTTCATTTGTTTTGGACTTCAGATCCCAGAACTTCCAGCCACCTTGGCCAAAAACCAGGAATGATGGAAGCTGAAGTCTAAAATATCTGGAGGACCTAAGGCTGGGAGCACAGCTCTAGTCCAAGCCCCTGCCGTGCAAGAATACACAATGAAGGCATTCCTAAGAGAGAGGTATCTAACCTCTGTTTTAAAACATCCAAAGAAGGAAAGTTCACCACTCTCAGAAGCAGTCTAGTCCACTGTTGAACAGTTGAACAGGAGGTTTTCTTAATCATTAGGTGGAATTTCTTTTCTAGGATTTTGAACCCATTGGTTCATATTCTAGTTTCTGACTCAGTAGAAAACAATCTCCCTCCATCTACATGGCATTTGTTCAGATGGTCAGGAACCAAAACTGAACAATTTCCGAAAGACAATTCCAGGATTCCATAGGATAGAACCAAAGGATTGGGCCCTTTCACACTACAGAATCATAGCACCGTTATTCCACTTTAACTGTCATGGTTTCATCCTAAGGAATCATGGGATTGACAATTTAAGAAGCAGCATTTAGGATTCTCAGCCAGAGAGCTCTACTGCCTCATCAAACTACAAATCCCAGGATACCCAGGACTGAACCAAAGTGGAATAATAGCACTATAACTTGAACGGGCCCCAAAGGCAGTTAAAATGGAATAGTAGCATTATAATTGTGTAGTGTGAATGGCCCCAGATTCCCCTGGGGTTGGGACATTCCTTGCCCTATATACTCACAAGTCCAATACATTTAGTAATCCCACCACCAAGCCCTGTATTCCTCTGGGCATTGTGGTGTTACTGTGCATCATGACGTCCAAATGCATCTATTTAATAAGCAACACAGTCCCACCAATTTTCTTATTATTGTGAACAGATTTCCATATTGGCACTTTCCTGCCAACTGTACCTAATTTGGCTGGCCTGTTCCTGTCTCAATGGCTTGCCAACTAGCTCTAACAACCATTATAGTGAACATCAGCAATTTCTTAAGTATTTCTTTTTTATTTTTCTTCTTTTATACTTCTGCACACCCTCGGCAACAAGAGGTGGGCAAATAAATAAATAAATCCCTGTGCATTACTCTGCCACCATAATCGTTGAAATTGATGTAGGTTTCCAAACTAGAAGTGATCAGAAATCTAGGGTTCCTAAATCTCACATCCTGGACCCTCTTCTCCAATTTTCAAGGATAGGACAGGAATCTCAAGGTGAGAGTATTGACCTGAAATGTGTGTGTATGCACATTATTCTCATTTGTTAGTCTTGCCATTCTTCATTTGAGTGACATATTCTGTTCAGCAGTAGTTGATGCTCAATGTATCATGCAGAATGGCATCATTGGGAACTGCCCTTTGTAGCATCACTCTCATAACATCACAAGGGCCCATCTCCTGTGGCATTGCAGGTTCCTAAGTCTCAGGCTTGGGCCATGAAAGCTTAAGGTATGATCATGATCTGGCAATCCTGTCTTTTCTGGGGGTTTGTGTGAAAACTGGCATGGGGAACAGACATCAGGCAGGCACGTCACTGGCAGCTTTCAGTCAGTGGAGGGCCTAAGCATATATTGTCCAAAAGTTCAGATGAATCATGCGGGGACAAGCAACATTGGAGTGTGGTCAAGATGGCAAAAGTTATTAATGAGAAAGAATACATAAGCTAGGAGAGGCTGCAGCAGTTTGCTTTTGTCTGAGCATACTGGGAAGGGCAAGATACTTCCTCTCTTCTCCCCACTGCTGTGTTAGTGGAGTGCAAACTACAGTGGGCCTTTCTTATGCACCGGGGTTTGATTCTAGGGACCTTATCACACTGAGGTTATTGGAGCTAAGATCAGGGGTGAGTGCGAATTGAGTGATCCGAATTGACGTTATAACGTGGCTGTTTTATCACACCTGTTTGCTGTTCCGTTGCCTTTCCGAACTGAGGGGAAATCGAATCCAAGGAAGTCACGTGATGTGGATTCAGGCAAAGCGGAGTGAGTGCACATTGTATTTCCACACCGGTGCATACCATGGGGATTCAACGATTCGAATTGGGACCCTTGCACATGCTCAGTGGGGCCCTGAAGGCATCCTGAACCTTTGCACTTCCGGGGTGAAGAAGGGAGCCTGGCTCCACTTTCACGGGAATGACAGCTTCCCCTTTCTTCCTCCCTTCTACTTCCCCTCCACTTTCACGGGAATGACAGCTGCACGTTTCTTCCTCCCTTCTATTTCCCCTCCACTTTCATGGGAATGACAGCTGCACCTTTCTTCCTCCCTTCTATTCTCCCATCCCTGGCAGCCAAATTCAAAGGGTCTTCCATTTCAGAGCCCCCTTCCATTTCATCCACATCTATATCTATCCTCTTGTCATTCCCCTCATCTATTTCAGCAACATATATCTATATCTATCCTCTTGTCACATCATCCCCTGCATCCTCCTATACCCCAATCTGCTCCCTTCCTTCACCCTGACACCTAACCCATCATCCC
>NC_056524.1:265908267-265909398 GCF_019175285.1 Sceloporus undulatus
ATCCTCTTGTCATTCCCCTCATCTATTTCAGCAACATATATCTATATCTATCCTCTTGTCACATCATCCCCTGCATCCTCCTATACCCCGATCTGCTCCCTTCCTTCACCCTGACACCTAACCCATCATCCCCTGATTGCTCCTGCATCCCCATCTCGCCCCCCTCTGCCACCTAACCCATCACCCCCTGACTGCCTCTGCCTCCCTATCCTGGCCCCTGCGACCTATCGCCAAAATGAGGAGCCAGCTGGATTCAGTTCGGAAGCCCTGTGGAAGCCCCACGGAAGGGGCTCCCATTGAAAGCTACCAGGTGTGAAAATACATGAACATTCTAACGTGAATTTGCATCACTCAATTCGAACTCACCCTAGTTCTGAGCTAAAAAAAAAACCAGTGTGATAAGGTCCTAGGATGCCCCATAGATATCAAAATCCATGGATGCCCAAGTTCCATTAAATACAATGGCACAGTAAAATGGTGTCGCTTATATAAAATGGCAACATCAAGGTTTATACTTTTTTAAAGTATTTTCAATCTGTAGATGCTTGAATCCATGGATAAGAATCTGTGGGTATGGAGGGCTGACTGTAATTGTGCACTTTGAACTCACTTCGCAGCAAAGAAGCAGGTCCTCTGGAAGAAATCTATTACAGCCAAAAAAAATCTAGGCTAACATCAGTTTCCCAGAGGGCCTTTTCTATTACTGCTCCAAAACGATGAAACGACCTGCCAGAGGAGATCCATCACATTTCCACTCTGACAGCTTTTAAGAAAGCACTCAAGACGGATCTCTTCTGGCAGGCCTTTCCAACTTAGTTATTCTCCCCAGATATAGATATATTTGCCCCCTCATCTGTCTATTCTTCCCCACCTATCTTTCTGCCTATTTTTTTGTTTAATGTCTTTAATGTTTTTAATGTTTTAATGTTTTTATACTATTACTGTTTAATTCTGTTTTAATACTGGGAATGGGGAGGGGGGTAGGTCTAGGGTTTGATTTTTTTTAACTCTATTGTAACTTGATGTATTTTACTGTTGTAACCAACCCGGATTCTTCGTGATTGGGCGGGCTAGAAATAAATTATTATTATTATTATTATTATTATTATTATTATTATTATTATTATTATT
>NC_056524.1:265909408-265939211 GCF_019175285.1 Sceloporus undulatus
GAGGCCAAAGAGAAAACATAAGAAGAAGAGAATGAAACAGGGACATTTTAAAAGCATCTGAAAAGATGTGACAGTAAATCCCAGGATCTGTGGGCTATACTTCAGAAGAAGAAACTGGTAAAAATACCTCTTGAGTATTCCTTGCCTAAGAAAATACTGGGGTGAAATTCATGGGGTTGCCATAATTTGACAGGTGACTTGAAGGCACACACACACACACCCTACAACCCTACTGAGCAAAACAGAATCAAAAAGGGTCAGAGACTGTGGCGGGTTACACACCGCCATGAAAGTACTGAGTCAGTCCGTACTAGGGTTAGGAAGGTGCGGTGCTTCCGCACCCCCCTAACCCTAGTACAGACTGAGTCCGTACAAAATGGTGGCTCCCCTTCCACATGGGGGCCACCATGATGACGTCACGACCACGCCGCCTCTATACAGGGCCTCTATAGGCCTTCAGATGGCTGCGCCCAGCGAAGCAAGGGAGAAAGGGGCCCAGCGGCCCCTTTCTCCTCCTCCCCGCCGCCGCGGGGTGTCCTTGGGGCTTGAAGCCCCAAGGACACCCCTTTTCAGGCTGCGGGGAAGCTGAGGCCCCGATACACCAGGAAAAGGGGCGGGTACAGCCCGCCCCAAATAGGCAGTCTGTAACCTGCCTAAATCTTCAATGAGCAAGTAGAAGAGTATATTTCCACAGTGGGTGGGATTCCACAGCCCTCTAAGTGACATGTTCTGTCTCCAGACCCCCCAGTACTACACTATCAGTACACTTTTGCATTTGCTTATAATGATTGGAGATGGCTTCCATGTCAGTGGGGTGATGAATCTATTCTGGGGTTTAGTGTGACCTTAGTCATCCAAGGTGCTGAATAATATTTCTTGGTTAGATTTGTTCAGAGGAGGTTTGCCGTTGCCTTCCCCTGAGGCTGAGAGCATGTAACTTGCCCAAGGTCATGCAGTGGATTTTATGGTCAAATGATGAATCAAACCCTGGTCTCCAGAATCATAGTCCAACAATCAAACTACTATGCCAGGCTGGCTCTCACCTTGGATAGCTCCTTTAAAATTCAAACTAAAGGGGCTCCTTTAAAACTTGAAGTGGATTCTCTGCCCCACTGAAATGAGAGCCTGTTCAATGGATAGATTTCAAGGATATAGTTGTGTTAGTCTATAGAATGAGTATGTAGAGAGATCTTGTAGCACCTTTCAGATTAATAAAAAGAGGTTGGTAGGATGGGCTTCCGTAGAAGTCTATGAAAGCTCATGCTGCTACCTTCTTTCTTTCAGTTAGTTTCAAATGTGCTACAAGATTTCTCTGAGGAGTTTATCAAACGGGATGGGAGGCTCTCAATTTCAAAAGAGAAGATAGCGCGGTCAATTTGAAAATTCACACAATTACGTGATTACTTATCAAACCTTAAATCCGCTGTAATAGCCTCCCCGGATGCGACCCAGATTCTGGGCAAAGTAAGCCATCACATCGGTGGGTTCTTAATTGCGAATTGGCACCCGTGCACATGCTCAGTGAGACTCCAGGTGACTGGAGCATAACATATTTAGGCGACTGAGAAGAAAGAACCAAGGAACCCCACGGTTTACAAAAGAGGTTGGAGGGGGGTGGGAAGAATGGTTTAAAGGACATGTGCTATTCACGTTAAAATGAGCATATATTCACTCATCACTTTACAACGTGAGTATAATGGTTATCCAATAGCTCCGGGTCCATGCCTCTTAATTAACTGGCAGCAGCCCCCCCTCAGCAATGATGAACGACAAGCGGAAGCAAAATTGAAGCAGAATTGCAGCGTGGCTTCATGGGAAACCCCCCCCCTTACAGATGGGGGGGACCAGGACCAAAGGAGACATGCACATCACACCAAACAACAGCATACTGAGTGCGAAGTTGCCTAGGAACAGAGTTTGTGACTTCGCTAATTCACTGAATTTACTTAACTGTGGACTGATGCGTGATTGTGTTCGGAGTGCGTTCAGACTGCCAGCGATCGTGTGTGGTAACCTTTCATGCAATAATGTGAATACGCATGATTCTGTTCAGGATGACACTGGATTATACTTCCAATTTCAGTCGTGTGATATCGTCCTATATAAAGTGGAGAGATGTGATCCCTAAGACTAGGCCCTCTTTGGATTCTTGCACTCATTAGAAGGAAAACCATACAGATTCACCTGATTCTGTTCCCCCCCCCCCCTTCCTTTGTTTTTCTACCTCTAAATAGATGTTAAAGGCAGGATATCCCCCTGAGCATGTATGGACTAGATAATCTAATGTGGAAAACATGCAGAAGAAGAAGAAAAAAAGAATCCACAGATGTAAGATTTTGCCTTGGGATGGTTTCAACTCCTGGGATCAGCACAGACGGTGTGGCTGCCTGACTCTGCAGCTCAGGAGACAAACCAGCTTCTAGAAGGGAAATGTTATGACAACAGTATTGGAAAATGATGTGTAGGAGGTGGGAAAAGAAGGCAGCTGGGGAGAGTTGATTCCTGCCAAAGGCCTCCAGGTATGTGATAAGTGAAATAGGACCATTATCTCTTGTAATTAGTACTGCATTTCCCAAAGGTCAGTTGAGGCAGAACATGACTTGCCTGGGGGCTCTGTGTGTGCATGTGGTATATGAGCCTAGAAGAAAAGTTGTCATTGTAGGAGTGTTGTTCTTGTTTATTCAATTATACCCTGCCTTTTCCCACGCTCTGGATTCAAAGTAGTTTATAAATATTAAACAAATACGGTTTACAAAGACATAAGTAAATCATAGAATCATAGAGTTGGAAGAGACCACAAGGGCCATCCAGTCCAACCCCCCTGCCATGCAGGAACTCTCAATCAAAGCATCCCTGACAGATGGCCATCCAGCCTCTGCTTAAAGACCTCCAAAGAAGGAGACTCCACTACACTCCGAGGGAATGTGTTCCACTGTTGAACAGCCCTTACTGTCAGGAAGTTCCTCCTAATGTTGAGGTGGAAACTCTTTTCTTGCAGCTTGCATCCATTGCTCTGGGTCCTGTTCTCTGGAGCAGCAGAAAACAAGCTTGATCCCTCCTCAGTATGACATCCCTTCAAATATTTAAACAGGGCTATCATATCACCTCTTAACCTTCTTTTCTCCAGGTTAAACATCCCCAGCTCCCTAAGTCGTTCCTCATAGGACAAGTAAAACTATGACCAACCATAGCTCAGTAGTTTGAGTATAGGAAGAAAATCCAGGAGATCAGGGTATGAATCAAGGAATTTGGGGGAATATATATGCATAAATGTGTGTGTGTGTGTGTGTGTATGTGTGTGTGTGTGTGTGTGTGTTAAGACGTGGATGGTTGAATCCATGAATAAGGAATCCATGGATATGGAAGGCCTACTGTAAATCCTGCCAAGATCCTAGGATCAGATTGCCATAAATCAAAAGTCAATTTGTATAAAAAGTTATTGTTAAAATACAGTTAAACAATCTATATAATTAAACCTCCTTAAAACAAAAATGGAGGGGGGGGGACAACTTGCTGTTCCCTCCTAACAAATCCTCACCCAACACCATGTGGTTGCAAAGATGCATAGATTAGGAATGTGACTTCTGGGCACCCTGTGCAAAACAGATGCATTTCCCAGTTCTGTTCAAATATTCTGCAGCACACTCAGTCCTTCCTGGCTAATAAATTAGTAGGTGAAAATTATGCACCTTTCCACATGTCATTGGACTGGAACTCCCAGCCCTCCTTAATATTGGCCATGCTGGCTAAGACTGCTGAGACTTGCAGTCCAGCAACATTGGGAGACTCACTTTATTCCCATCCCTGTAGGGATTTTTAAAAAAGGATTTGGAATGGATCTATCACATTAGTCTTATTCTGTCCAGTATTGCCCCTTCCATGCTTCACAATTATGGTTCCAATTTATCTGCTATGGCTACATCCCATGGAATCCTAAGATGTGTAATTCTTGGAGCTACCAAAACTAAATAGTTTACAAATTACAAATCCCAGGATTCCATAGGATGGAGGCATGACAGTTTAAGTGGCATCACTTAAGTGCTATAACTGTGTTGGAAGAGACCCCAAAGGCCATCCAGTCCAACTGTCTGACATTCAGGAAGACACATTCAAAACACTCTTTGCAGATGGCTATCCAGCCTCTATTTAAAAACTTCCAAAGAAAGAAACACCACTAAACTCCAAGGCAGCATATTCCACTATCAAACAGCTCTTACCATCAGGAGGTTCTTCCTAATGTTTAGATAGAATCTCTTTCCCTGTAGCTTGAATGCAAATGTCAACATCTGGTTTGGAAAACTACGTGTTGTTGCTGTTATGTGACTTCAAGTTGTTTCCGACTTGTGCCAAGCCTAAGGCAAGCCTATCATGGATTTTTCTTGACAAGATTTGTTCAGAACATTGTTGATATTAAGAAGGGCAGGGGTTTGGTAGTCTTTTTAAAAGGCGAATTGCCCCTTGTGGAAGTTTGTAGAAGAGGCAAATGAGCTCTTCCTTTTCAACGTGTGTGTGTTTATTTATGTATTTATTTATTTGGATACCTTTCTTCTAAACTGCTGTCCAGGTGAACTGGAGGAGTTGGTGGACAGAAAAAGCTTCTGGGCCAGGGTTTTACATGCTTTTCTGTGGAACTTTGAAAGCTTGCAACATGTATTTTGTGCATTTCAGTTGGCTCCATAAAGGTACTGCTGTTTTGTGGATCTTGGACTTCTTGTACTTTGCTATCTGGCAACCCCTGGATATGTTCCATTCTGTGTTCTAAGAACTGTCTGGAAGGGCAGTACCAGGAGTGAGTTGGTCTTCTGCAAAGGCACCTAGGCAGTTACTATGTCCAGCCAATTAGGGCTGATAAGGATGACTTGTGTTTAGGAGAAATGTGTCTCCAAAGTCATGCTATTGAACTGACTTTCAGGGGTAGCCTTACTAGGAGAAGGAGTTATGTGTGGTAGCTTGACCTACCTGGGAGAGCAGAGAAGACTTGCAGATGACAGTACACTACTGTTGGGAAAGATTAAGCACTTAGCCAGACTGGACGCCAAGGTGCTGTACTCGCACTGCTCACTTGAGCTTTCACTATATGACATTGGGTAATGCAGCGACGGATGGTGGCTTTTCTGTCAGAGGGACAGTAATTCCACTCAGTGTTAAAGGAGGTTAGGTTCCAGAACCTTGGATTGTTCCTTTCCTTTTCTGGACTGAAATCCAGAAATTTCTGGGGCTGAGCTTCCTCAAAGGGAAGGAATAGGGATGTTCATGGAAATAAATTGAGATAGTTCAGCTTGTGCTTCTTGAAGATGAAGCTTGAGATACAGATACTGCCCTGGTAGGCCACAAGGTGAACATGAGTCAGTAGTGTGATGAAGCAGCTAAAGAAGCCAATGTGGTTTTAAGATGCATAAATATCAGTACAGTGTCTAGATGGAGGAAAGTAATACTACCCCTCTATTCTGCTTTGGTCAGGCCTCACCTGGAATCTTATGTCCAGTTCTGGGCACCATAATTCAAGATGGATGTTGACAAGCTGAAATATATCCAAAGGAGGGGGCTAAAATGGGGAAAGGTCTGGAAACCATGCACTATGAGGAGCACCTTAGGGATCTGGATATATTAAGCCTGGAGAAGAGAAGGTTAAGAGGTGATATGACAGCCCTGTTTAAATATTTGAAAACAAGCTTGTTTTCTGCAGCTCCAGAGGATAAAAACCCGAGCAACAGATTCAAATTAAAGGAAAAGAAATTCCACCCAAACATTAGGAAGAACTTCGTGACAGTAATTGCTGTTGGACAGTGGATTATGCTGCCTCAGAGTGCGGTGGGGTGTCCTTCTTTGGAGGTTTTTAAACAGAGGCTGGACAGCCATCTGTCAGGAGTACTTTGGTTATGTATTCTTGCATGGCAGAATAGAATTGGACTAGATAGTCCCTGGGGTCTCTTCCAATTCTATGATTCTTAATGACATCACTGTGCCCCTTGTAATATAACTAGGGACAGTCTCCTGCAGCAGTGTCATGCTTTGGTCTCAGGATCTGGAATAGCCTGGCAACCCTCTTATTATTGTGTGTGGCATTTCAGAACGCGTGTGTGTGTGCGCGCGCGCACACCTGTGCACATGTACATATGCCTTCATACACTGTGGGGTGGGAGCCCTCTACAAATGTGAGAACAGGGTGAGTCAATGTCTTCCACACGAGTGTGACCTCCAAGAGAAAGGATGGTCCCCATTTCCTCATTTGTGGGAAGCTACCACCCCCCTCAGTGTCCATAGTCCATCTGAAATCTATTTTGTTCTTTCTCTTTGACATGCTTGGAAAAGGCCCAGGTTTTTTGGGAGGGAGGGTTGGCGGGAAGAAGGTTGGAGCAACCTTTCCCAAGCTTCGACTGCCATCTACTGGCTCCTGGAGAGTTACAGGTAGGGATGGAAAGCAACACCTTGGTCTCTCAAGAACAGTTGTTTCACTCTGGAGCTTTAGAATGAATCTCCACGGTAGAAATAATGCAGTTTGACACTACTTTAACTGCCATGGTTCCATCAGAATCCTGCAATGTGCAGTTTGCTGAGGCACCAGCAAGGTTAAAAAAAAACCTTGAAAAACTACCAATCCCAGGATTCCATAGGATGGAGCTACTGAACTTAAGGTGATGTCTAATCGTATTATTTCTACATGTAGATGCACACTTAGATTGGCTCTCCCCTAAAAGCTGCCTGTGAATACTAAACCTGTATGTCCGTTGCAACTTTTATTAGTGAAGAGTTCACACAGTGCCAATGTAGAATAAAGCAGAGGCTCAAGAGGCAGCTTTTGAGCTTTATGTGTGGAAAGAGACAGCAGACCAAAGATTGGCGTGCAGAAAAGAGGTTTCTGTTTCCATGAAACTGCAGGGAAATGAGGTTTGTCCTCAACCACAATCCTGGAAGAAAAAGAGAGCAGGAAAGACACATCATATAAAGATCAGGGGTGGGCAAAGATGAGACCTGGGGCCACATGTTGTTCAGTGGTCCTTGGCCCCTCCAGATTCCCTGGATGGTTCTCTTTTCTGGCCAAAACAAAAGATGGATTCCCTCTCTCAGAAGCCCCCAGGAGTGACAACGTACATTTTAAATGGGTTGCAGGGGTCCCCTTGCACTGTTCAGTATTGAGCTTAATGAGATTGTCTGAAACTATGCAGCATCTCCAGATCTTCTTGTTTTGAAACCTCTGCATTCTCAAGTTTTTCTGCTCCTCCATCTTGTTCTTTCTTGAAATATACCAAGTTTCCCTCCCTCTCTTGTGTCTTTCCCCTTCCCTACTTTCCTGATCACATGTCCCATCGCATCTCATGCAACGTTTCTGAAACTGTTTTTTACTAATTTCCACTTTTATCCTCATTCTTGTGTGCTTTCAAGTCATTGCTGACTTATGGCAACCCTACGGTGAAGCTGTTGATGGGTTTTTCTGGGGCTGAGAATGGAGTTTATCAGACAAGGCAAATTGGAAGTATAATTCAGAAGCAATCCGAACGCAATCATGGGGTTTCACGTTATTGTGTGATAGACTACCACACACAATTTCGGGCAATGGGAAGTCACTCCGAACGCAATCGTGGGGTTTCATGTTATTGCGTAAGAGGTGATCACACGCAATTTCGGGCAATGGCAAGCTATTTTCAGGCAATGGGATCTATCTCTCCATGTCTCCGACTGATACAGTGATTAAGGATGGCACCTCCCCTCTGGACCCCTGTCTGGAGTCAGTAATGGGCTGGATGAGGAAAAACAAACTCAAGCTGAATCCAGAGAAAACAGAGGTACTCATGATAGGCACCCCGAATCCAGACAGGGAAATTGTCACCCTATCCTCGACGGGGTTAAGCTCCCCCTAAAGGATAAAGTTCACAGTTTAGGAGTACTCCTGGACTCATCTCTACAATTACCATCTCAAGTAGATGCGATGGCCAGGAGTGCTTTGTACCAGCTTCGGCTGATACGCCAACTGCGCCCCTGTCTGGATCGAAAGGACCTTGAAACCATAGTACATAATAATAATAATAATAATAATAATAATAATAATAATAATAATAATAAGATTTATTTGTATACCGCTCTTCTAAAGAATTAATCAAAGCGGTTTACAGCAATTCGCAAACAATAACATAATACAGCATATCTCAAAAACATCATAACATCAATGGCAATACATCTCAATACAAAGGCAACAATATAATTCTCAGTGCATATCACAAAACAGCCAATATTACATAACAACAATAACAATATCCAAACAGCAATTAGCCCTCCAACCCCCAGAGTTACCACAAAAACAAAAGACTCCAGATTGCCCAGATGGTATCAGGTCACAAGCCACAGTTCTTCCGGCCGCGCTAGCAACAGCGGCAGTGGGGACACCCCAAGCAGGCACAGGCAAGTCCTCTGGCCTCTCTCCCCGATGGCGTGGGGGGTGTGGAGGTATCCTCCGTCGGGGCCGGCGAGCCGGGATTTTATAGAGGCCGCTGCCACCGGCCTCCTCCCAGTGGAGGGAAACGCCCCAAACAGGCGCAGGCAAGTCCTCTGGCCTCTCTCCCCGATGGCGTGGGGGGTGTGGAGGCATCCCCAGTTGGGGCCGGCGGGGTCGGGATTTTATAGAGGCCGCTGCCACCGGCCGCCTCCTGGGAGGGAAACGCCCCAAACAGGCGCAGGCAAGTCCCTGGCCTCCTCCCCGATGGCGTGGGGGGTGTGGAGGCATCCTCCGTCGGGGCGGGGTCGGCCAGGATTTTATAGAGGCCGCTGCCACCGGCCTCCTCCCAGTGGAGGAAACCCCCAAACGGCGCAGGCAAGTCCTCTGGCCTCTCCCCGATGGCGTGGGGTGTGTGGAGGCATCCTCCGTCGGGGCCGGCGAGCCGGATTTTATAGAGGGCCGCTGCCACCGGCTCCTCCCAGTGGAGGGAAACGCCCAAACAGGGCGCAGGCAAGTCCTCTGGCCTCTCTCCCCGATGGCGTGGGGGTGTGAGAGGCATCCTCCGTCGGGGCCGGCGAGCCGGATTTTATAGAGGCGCTGCCACCGGCTCCCCCAGTGGAGGAAACGCCCCAAACAGGCGCAGGCAAGTCCTCTGGCCTCTCCTCTCCCACTCCCCCTAAATAAAAAAAAAAAAAAAAAAAAAACTCCCTCCCCGATGGCGTTGGGGGTGTGGGAGGCAACCTCCCGTCGGGGCCGGCGAGCCGGGATTTTATAGAGGCCGCTGCCACCGGCCTCCTCCCAGTGGAAGGAAACGGCCCAAACAGGCGCAGGCAAGTCCTCTGGCCTCTCTCCCCGATGGCGTGGGGGTGTGGAGGTAACCTCTCGTTTGGATTTCTGTAATGCGCTCTACATGGGGCTACCTTTGTACCAGGTTCGGAAGCTTCAGTTAGTTCAGAACGCTGCAGCCAGATTGGTCACGGGTACCCGAAGATCAGACCATATAACACCTATATTAAAATCTCTCCACTGGCTGCCTATTAACTTCCGGGCGCAATACAAAGTGTTGACCATTACCTTTAAAGCCCTACATGGCTTGGGCCCGAGTTACTTGAGGGAGCACCTCTCCCTAAATAATACCCCCGCACCCTCAGAACATCAGGGACATATTTACTTGAATACCCCAGGGTAAAATTAGTAAAAACTTATCAGAGAGCCTACACGGCGACAGCTCCTGCTCATTGGAATGCTCTCCCTGAAAAGATCCGGCTATGTTCCACACTGGAAGCCTTCAAGAAGGCTTTGAAAATGCATCTTTTTCAGATAGCATACCCCCCTGATTCTCTTTAGAGATAGAATACCCGAATTAAGATCTGGATATCCAACCACAACCGATAGTTTTTAAATTGATTTGTATATGCTATGAGACTTTTATTGAATTGTGTAATATTGCTGATGTAACTGTTGATATACTATATTGCTTGATTATGGTACTGCTTTGTATTGTACTGTATTGTATTGTGACATATGTCACATAACCGGTATAATGTGAACTGCTTTGATCAGAAAGAAAAGCGGTATACAAATAAAATTTTTATTATTATTTATTTAGTTTGAACGCAATTCGAATTCACATAAATTCGCTGAACTAGCGAATTCACATGAATGCATTCTGGCCTCACTTTCTTTTCATTCGAAATTAAGAGAAATCCCTCCCGTGTGATAAACTCCAATGTTTAACTCCCCCCAAAGTCACCTAATGGGCTTCCATGGCTGAGCAGGGAAGTGAACCCTGGTGTCTAGGATCATAGTCCAGTGCTCAAACTACTACACCGCACTGGCTCTTTTTTTAGCCTTACAATTCAGGAATTATAGTTATTGTGCTAAAGCACATTAGCTATATACTCCATTTAAGCATTAGGATCATTTTGTTTTCTCCTTTCCCACAAGCTTACTTTGGTTACTGTAAACTGAGCTCAAAGTGCAAAAGCAGTTTGCACTCAACTCAGCATAGGAGGAGAGAGGAGGAGCAGAATCTTGCCCTTCCCTGTAGACTCTAAACTGCTGCAGCCTCCCATAGCTTTTGTGTTCTTCTTCATTAAGAACCTCTAACATCTTCACCATACTCTGAGTTTGCTTGGCACCATGTGTCCTGGTTTTTCTCTGTGAAACATCGCAGAAGCTGTAGGTAGCCTAAATATACATGAATTGCAGACAGGCTGAGGAGAAAGAGTTGTTGGGTAAGCTACAAAAGGCTCCCCCAATTTCCTTTCCAGACCTATCCCATATGCTGCATGTCCAGAGGAGGGCAACCAAAGTGGTGAAAGGTCTGGAAACCGTACCCTATGAGGGACAATTTTGGGAGCTGCTGGGTATGAGTAGCCTGGAGAAGAAAGGGTTAAGAGGTGACATGGTAGCCCTGCTTAAATATTTGAAAGAATATCATACTGAAGATAGAGCATGTTTGGTTTCTGCAGCTCCAGAGAATAAGATCCAGAGCAGTGGATCAAGCTGCGGGAAAAGAGATTCCACCTCAAATTAGGAAGAACTTCCTGGCAGTAAGCGCTGTTCAGCAGTGGAATATGCTCCCTCTGAGAATGGTGGAGTCTCCTTCTTGGAGGTTTTTAAACGAGGCTGGATGGCCATCTGACAGGGGTGCTTTGGTTGTGTATTCCTGCATGGCATGGGATTGGACTGGATGGCCCTTAAGGTTTCTTCCAGCTCTATGATTCTAGCAGTGCCATAGCAGCAGCAGCCTACACAGGCAGCCCTGTCCCCCTGTTCTATAGTGCCTCAAAAGTATACAAGTGTTTAATGCCACCATCCAACTCTAAAGGATGTATTGGGTGCCTGGCACCATACACACCCACAAGGATAAGTGCTGGGTTTTCCCAAGGGCCTGCTCCATTGTTTTCTGTCTTGCTTTTAGGTCAGGCTAATTAGCCTCAGGTTATACACCAAGCTGGATTTGGACCTGAATCCAGATAGGAACAAAGACACATTTTAACCTATAGATTCCCACTATGGTTTAAACCAGATCGTGATTCCAAATGACTTGATTTAAACCACCATGGTTCCCACTTAATTCGAATCGCTGAAGTGATTCGGAAAGGGGGGGCATGGTTTTTACCCATTTAATCCTTGTTTTACCCATTTAACTCATGTCAAAAAGACAAGTAAAATGGGGTGTTTTTTGGGCTGAATCGATTTATTTAGAATAAATCGATTCAGCCCAAGTGGGAACCAGGCAGATTTGAATTGGATTCAAATTTGCCCTGGTTCCCACTGGCAGCAGCTTTTCCCTGGCCTCTCCACCCTGGCCATGCCTCCCTCTGTCCCTGGCCTTCCCCCATCACTGGCCTCTCTTGCCTGCTCCATTACAGGCCTCTCTTGCCTGCTCCATCCCTGGCTTCTCTGTCCCGGGTCCCTTGCCTATTGGGCCCCACAGCCTCCTTACTGGGCTTCTGTGCAACCTCCTTACCGGCCTTCCCTTGCAGCTGTCCTGAACTGATTCCTGAAACGGCACAAACACAATGGGAACCACTGTGTTTGTTGAACTGGTTTCAGGAATCAGTTCAGAAATCAGATCTAAAGGTAAGTGGGAATTAGGCCAAAATGAGTTCATCCAAATGCATCTGAGGAAAAAATCTACAAAAGCTCATGCTGCCAACTTCTTTTTTTCAGTTAGTCTCAAGTGTGCTACAAGATCTCTCTACATGCTGATTCTACAGACTAACATGGCTATATCTTTGAACTAGTTTTTAATGGCTTAGAAGCTCAGAAATAAAAGACTAAATGCTTGAAATATTTTTGCGCCCAACAATGTCAGCCCGGAGCAGCTGTTGAGCTTGTGGCCAGGATGCCAGGTGGGCACCCATGCCACAATTCCACCTGCTAAGTGGTGGAGGCTGTGCAGTCTCAGCTAGTAAGTGGAAGCACAACTCTGGCTCATTTTGTTACAGGAGGTGGCAAGACACATGGTGGTGGTTTATAAAATAGTGAGCTGTACAAGCTTGGAAGAGTTTGAAAAAGTTCCCTTTTTGGATGACATCTACAGAACCTCCCAGCCAGCAGGGTACCATGGGATGCAGCCATGGCAATTAAAGTGGAATCACTGTACTATTGCTGTTCAGTGTGAAAGGGCCTCAGGGCTAGTGGATATGAAGTCTCCAGCAGTGAGGCTCTTTACCAAAGTACAGATTCCAGGATTCTGTAAGACTGAGCCCTGCGTGGCAGTTGAAGTGGCATCAGACTTCTATGAATGTGCAGTATAACCATACTCTGAGCTAACAGAATTTTTATTTACCTGTGTGCTGAATGCTGGTCTGAGGGCATACCCTCCTATGGCACCAATCTGACAGGGGCAACCCCAACTAATCTTATGTCACCCCACTCTTCTCTCTCCTCCTCCCAATTTTTCTCCTTTTGTCCTCAAGTTTACT
This sequence comes from Sceloporus undulatus, assembly GCF_019175285.1. Taxonomy (NCBI): domain Eukaryota; kingdom Metazoa; phylum Chordata; class Lepidosauria; order Squamata; family Phrynosomatidae; genus Sceloporus; species Sceloporus undulatus. The sequence goes on from NC_056524.1 coordinate 265,922,279, forward strand.
TCAGTTGATGCAAATTGAGTCCAAAGTGCAGAAATAGTTTGCACGCACCTTAGCAGAGAGAAGATGAAATGAGAGGTAGAATCATGCTCTTGCCAGAGGACTCAGGCAAAAGCAAACCGCTGCAGTGTCTCCAAGCTTATGTATTCTCCCTCATAATAATTTCAACTATGGCAGATATGTTAAGCCAGGAGTGGGATTTCCCTTCTCGAGGTCATCAAGTGTGGTGTAATGGTTTGGAGACCCAGGAGACCAAGGTTTGAATCCTGGTTTGGCCATGGAAACCCACTGGATTACATTGGGCAAGTCACACTCTCTCAGACTCAGAGGATGCCCATGCAAACCCCCTCTGAAGAAACTTGCCAAGAAAACCCTATGATAGGTTTGCCTTAGGGTCTTTATAAATCAGAAATGACTTGAAGGCACACAACAACAACAACAGGTCATGAAGCAGAAGCTACAACACATTTGTTGGGTCTACTCTTACTTCAGCAGGGGGAGCAGATGAACTGGATGGCTTGCTTACACACACACACACACACACACACACACACACACTTACTTCATACTCTTGTTCTAGCTAATATTGAGATTCCCTCCCAGTTTATCAGAGGAGATCAATAATTGCAAACAGTTCCTTGAAAGTCTGCTTTGCTTACAATGGTTATTTTCCCATCTACAGTATACAGTTAACGCAAGAGAGTGTTGGGTCATGTGAGGAAAAGTGAGTTTCCAGCATCTCTGTTGCCTGGCTATTATAAGCTGAATATGCTCTGTCGAAAGGTTCTTCCCAGAAGCCTCTGCAATGCATCAGGCTTTGGAAGCAGAGAACCATTCCAGGATCAGGCCAAAAATTGAGTTGGACAATTAAGTCACATGCTCTAAGCCTCAGGGGAAGGCGATGGCAAGCCTCCTCTGAATAAATCTTGCCAAGAAAACCCCATGATAGGTTCGCTTTAGGGTCACCATAGATTGAAAGTGACTTGAAGGCACACAACAACAACATGTGAAACTGGAGTAATAACGTGCCTCTGTGTGCAACCAGGGAGTCTTGTATGTGTGTATCAGCCTTCAAGTCACCTATCAACTTATGGTGACCTCTGGAATTTCACAGGGTTTCCTTAGGCAAGGAATAGTCAGAGGTGGTTTGGCCAGTTCCTTCCTCTGAAATACAGCCTACAGTACCTGGTATTTTTTGGCAGCCTCTTGTCCCTGGCCATTGTTGATCCTGCTTAGCTACCAAGATCAGGCATGATCTATTGGCTTTAGGGTATTTAGGCAGAACTTGGCTGTATAGCCTCTCTTAAATGGAGAAAATAAAAGAAAAAGGTTATAAAATATAGTGGTGATCCACCAGCCAAACAGAGGTTGTCAGGGTGTGCTCAATATATTTGGATACCATGAAAGTCAAGATCCCTTTTATTCTATGTACAGTTGTCAACTGGTTTGGCAGATGAGTTTGTTTCAGCACTCATGATAAATGGGCTCCAACCAAGTGCAGCAGGCTAACAGAAGGCAGGGGTAACACAATACAAGGTTCTGAGGGTTATTTTCAGTTCCTTGGAGACCATGGAGAGCTGTCCCATGTTGCTACAGTCACCATTTTCAGTGACCAAAAATGAGATTTCATCACTCCTGGGCCATACTTTCCAATGTTTCACCTATGAAAACTGGGACACGCATGGCCAAATGATGTCAGAGTGTGGTCAAGATGGCAAAAGTTATTAAATGAGGCTAGGACCTAAAAGTTGCAGGGCTTGCCTGGGAAACATCTTTCCTCCAGCCGTGAGAGGGAAGGGGAACCAGCGCTCTCCTCCCATCTCCTGTCCAATTTCCAATGAGGGCCAGCTGGAGGAACTCACCCCCCTTAGAGTTTGTTTTAATTATTTATCTTAATCTGTAAGGAATGTTTATTGTTAGTTTTCTTTTTACTTGTTTTGCTTTGTTAATTGCTATGTATTTGCTTTGTTAATTTTTTGCTGCTGTTGATTTGCTATATATTTTTGTTATTGTTATTACTGCTATTGTTAATTGTTATCCTATTTTATTGCTATTGTTTAACTGTTTGTTACAACTGTTTTTTTATTTCATGTTTATTGTTATTGCTTTGTATTATCCCCTCTGTTGTAAGCCGCCAGGATTCCCAGTGATTGGGTGGCATATAAATAAATAAATAAATAAATAAATAAATAAATAAATATTATTACTACTACTACTACTACTAAGTATTAAGTACTAATTGATTGTATATTCCTGCATGGCAGGGGGTTGGACTGGATGGCCCTTGCGATCTCTTCCAGCACTATGATTCTATTATTCTATGATACTCCCAGACTGTAGAGGAGACTAGCAATGCCGGGGGGGGGGGGGGGGCATTGCAGCCATTCATTTGCTGCTCTTGAGGAACCCCAAAGAAACTGCAGGCATTTCAAAAGGTTTCTTACTCTTGCCTCCCCTTCCAGACTGTTTCCCACCAGCTGCCCTGTCAGGTTTACTGACATGCTGAACTGGTATATTTGTAGGCCAGTCCTGCAGACAGCTGAAAAGACAAACGGGAATACAAGGAGAAACAGGGCCGAGTGCCAGAGTCTCAGGCAAGCCTCCCCGGCTGTTTTCCTGAGGCTCAGATGCTCAGCTTTCATCAGCACCAACACACTCACACAGTCAGGCTGGACCCAAGCTTTGAGGCCAGAGGGCAAGGAGGCCAGCTTTGATTTACAATCCTGGGTGCTCGCCAAGCTTGGGTAGAACTTGGCAAGGAGTCTGCAGCAGTGCCAGCATATGGGAGGGCAGCGAGCAACCTCCCTTGGCTGCCGCTCTCAGGCACTGTGGCATCTGGGCTGCTTGGGGAAGGCAGGCTGAAGGAGCCCTTTTGCCAGATGGGGAGTGCCAAGCTCCAGCCAGCTTGGTGCCAGCCCTACTTTGCCATGCCAAGCTGGCTATACAGCTTCACAGTCACCTGCAGTTGAAGTGTGTGTGTATGTGTGTTTGTAGAGGCAGGATTGCCCCTTTCCAAACCTTGCTGATCCACTCTTCTAAGGGACTTAGTGATCACCTGCCTTCTGGAATTCAAAGCTCAGTCTACCCAGTCTATCCACAGCAGAAGGATCTTTTAATGGGGAAAGGAATATGGTTGTATCTTTATTCTTACTGCTATATTTTCTGTGTTTTCAAACTGTTTTAAATTATGGAGATTGTCACATGGGGATGGGATAAGGATGGGATCGTTCCCTCCCATCTTTGACTGCGATCCTGCAAAAGGCTTTCAGATTGCATTGTTAGTGTCCTGTCATTGAAGCAGCATTGCATTAACGCAAACGCCCGTTAAAGCAAAATTCTGGGCAATACTACTTCAATGACAGGACAATGATGAGACAATGACAGGATCTGCACAATGTAATTTGAAAGTCTTTCATGTATTCATGGTCAATTGCACTTTCCGGATGGGATAAAGTCTGGATAAGCACAACATCACATGAAAATCTTCTTACAATTGTGCTATGAGAATGGGAAAAGGACGGGACAAGGAAGTTCCATCCCACATTTGATAAACTCCTGTGTCTCTTTCACATGACACATTCATTTGTTACCCAAAATGCAAAGGACCCAAGAGGGCACCCACAGTCAGTATTAAAATTGGGGAATTTAATTAGCTCCAATGAAAGCTGTGAGAGGGCTCCTGGTAACTATAAAGCCGGGGTCAGACCTATGTATAACACTTCTGAAAAACTGAACTCCATAATGCAAATTTCAAATGTAGTTTTCTTTATAACAGCTAAAGGGAATCATAGAAACAGAGTTGGAAGAGACCACAAGGGCCTTCCAGTCCAATCTCCTGCCATGCAGGAAATCACAATCAAAGCATCCCCAACAGATGACCATCCAGCCTCTGTTTAAAGACCTCGAAAGAAGGAGACTCCACAACCACTAGAGAATGTGTTCCACTGCCCAACAGCGCTTACTGTTAGGAGGGTCTTCCTGCTGTTGAGGTGGAATCCCTTTTCCTGTAGTTTGATATAAATATCAGCCCAAGATTCAGATTCATGTGTGCACAGAGGGTCCCTCTCATTCAGTATGTTGCCCTTAGATATTGTCTGAGCCACTCTCCATTTTCCATGGACCTATTCAGCACTGGTAAATATTACCCTCTCTAATTCCTGAGACAACATGGGGTAATGGTTTCTGTGTTGGAGTAGGACACCAGGAGACCACAGTTAGAATAATTGCTCTGCCACAGAAATCCACTGAGTGACTTTGAGCAAGTCACACTCTCTCAGCCTCAGAGGAAAGCAATGGCTGTCCTCTGAACAAATCTTGCCAAGAAATCCCCCCAAGAATCGCCATAAAAATAGGACAGAACTTGAATCCACACAACAACACACAACAGATGACGTGTACCCTCCCACATTTCAAAGATGAAAATTAGGATGCATATAGCCACATCAATGTGGTTGAGATGGCAAAAATGAGAAATAACATCCTGATGAAGAGAGGCTGCTGCAGTTTGCTTTTGCCTGAACCTACTGGGAAGGGCAAAATTCTGTCCCTCATCTTCTCTCCGCTCCTGCTGAATTAACTGAGTGCAAATTACTTCTGCGCATTGAACTCACTTTGGAGCATCTGAAGTAAGCTCAGGACAAACAGGGAAGATGCGAAGAAGAGAGAGGAAACTGAAGATCTGTCTGCACAGACCAAAAAGGCCCATTTCCCTCCCTTTCTGATATGCTTTTTGGTTCTGTTTGGATGATGTCCACATCAGAACTGGCATATAGAGATTAAAACAGATTTTAAAAATATACTCTGGATCTTCCATTCTATGTTCTGCTTGGTTGTACTACTTTAGCCTTTAGATGGGAATTTGCATAACTAAATGTTTCTTCATATATAATACCTTATTCACACAGAAATTTAGCATGCAAGAAAAAAGTCTACACTAAGATCCTTCTGCCTGACATGTTCATTATCTGTGTGAAGGAATGACTGCTGATTCATTTATTGGGAAACCAGTATGAAATCATCTCACACACAGAGAGTGCATACTCTCCAGCTTTCCCTATTTCGCAGGGACAGTCCTGATTAATCCTCCATGATCCCACTCCCTTAGCTGTTTTTAGGATGTCCCAGTTTCGCTCTCCTCCTTCCACTTTCCCACTTTCTCCTCTGCTTACTTCAGTTACTGCAAACTGGATTCAAAGTGCAAATGTAGTGGGAACTCAATTAACACAGAAAGGGAGCAAGGTAAAATCTTGATCCTTCCAGTAGGCTCAGGGAAAAGCAAACTGTTGCACCTTCTCTTGGCTTGTCTCTTCTTCCTCATTAATAACATTCTCCATCTTGATCACACTCTGATGTTTCCTGGCCACAAATGCCCCAGTTTTCATCTGTGCAGTGTTGAAGGGTATGCACTAGTTGTATGAATCAGTCATAGGTTTCTTATCTCAGAATGTTCTAGGCCTTAGCCAGAGCTTGAAAAAGTTGCTTTGGGGTTTTGATCAAAGCTTCCAACCCACCACCACCATCAAAGCCCGCTGAGGCCAGTATGGCCATACTTGGGGGGAGGGGGTTGAGAGCTGCAAGCCATCCCCCCCCCCCCACACACACACACACACTTTGATTTTTGCTGAAGCAAAGTCGAACTACAATTAAAACATGATCAGATGTAATGCCATGGCTATCTTTTCTGCTTCTCCTCCCTGCCTTCTGATACTTTTTGGATCAGAACTTTTGGATCAGGACAGGCAAAATGGCTAGGCGGGAGGGGAGAGAGAGGGGGGGGGGGCTATTATTTTCCCCCAACCCCTTCAGTAGTACCCCTGATAAAAAGAGAGTCCAGGCTATAAGCCAATATGCTATGACACTCTATACCATTTTATTCTTAGCTGTTATATGTACAGGAAATGGCTTGTCCTGGAGTCCAGACAAGACAATAAATTCCTGTAATATCCAGGCAAGTTCTGGATGTCTGGAAATTTTTATCCCAGCTCCTTAACTTGGAGGCAGCTTCATTTGTGCATGAAGTACATGTGCCTCTGCATCTTCAAATGTACATCAGGGAAGTCTGGGGTTTGGTATGTAATTCCAGGTCTTTCATGTGCCCATTTCTTTGCTGAAGATTCTCTATATCTTGATTCAGCCATCATTCAAATGGGTAACAGTAGTCAAGAAATCAGAAGACAAAGAGTAAGAAGGGCAGCAGTGATAGAACTAAGCAAGATCCTCAAGTTCAAGCATATATCACTGAATACCAAAGGCAGGATCATTCTTACCATAGCATTTCCAATTTCTATGTCTCAGAGTGAAAGCAGGATAGTGAAGAAGGCTGACAGGCAAAAAATCAGCTTATTTGAAATGTGATGCCCATGGAGATTTCTATGGATATTCTGTACTGCTAAAAGACAAATGATTAGACAGTTGAATAGTTGGACAGTTGGACAGCTGGACAGTTAGTGAAACAGATTAGACAGTTGGTCCAAAACTAACAAAATGAATTTCATTAGAGAAATATGTAAGGTATTACATTTAGGCATCAAAAATTAAACGTTCAGATATGGGTATCACCTGACAACACCACATACAAAAGGAATCTGGGAGTCTTAGTAGATCACAGGCTGAACATGAATCAACAATGAATCAACAATGTGACAACTTAAAAAAGACAATATAATCTTAAGATGCATCAATAGGATCTAGAGAAGTACCACTCTATTTTGCTTTGGTCAGACCTCACCTGGAATATTATGTGCTGTTCTGGGTACCACAGTCCAAGAAGGATGAGGACAAGCCAAAGCATGTCCAAAGGAGAATGACCAAAATGGTGACAGGTCTGGAAACCACCATGCCATGTGAGGAACAGCTTAGGGAACTGGTTATGTTTAGCATTAAAAAAAGTAGGTTAAGAAAGTGACATGATGGCCATATTTAAACATTTGAAGGAATGTCATACTGAGGATGAAGCAAACCTGTTTTCTGCTGCCTCCGAAACTAAGGCACAGAGCAGTGGATTCAAACTACAGGAAAAGCGATTCAATTTTAGAAAGAACTTTTTAAAAATTAAATAATGTTTATTATATTTTAAAAAAAAACAACACACTTCATACATAAAAAACAAAAATAACATACAGCGCGCCCGCATCATACGCAGGCGTGCTTTACGCGGACTTGAGCTTACGCGCTCAAGCCGCGGGAGCACACGGGGCAGAAGGGGTAGAAGGGGCAGCACGTCCCATTCAATTGAATGGGCACGCGTACCTGTGGCGCCCGTGTGCCACCGCGCCATCGCACCACCGTGCATGAGCCCCATTGTTTCCAATGGGGCTTGAGCATAGGTGGAATTCGCCTTACGCGGAGGGGTCCGGAACGGATCCCCCGCGTAAGGAGAGGGCCAACTGTACATATGTAGAGACATATAAATCATGTAATTATCCACATCACAAGTATAGGTGAATTTACAATCCTACAATCTTATTCAATCATTCACCCTTACCTACCAACAATATAACTTACACCATTATTGAGTCTGTATTCTTTTTCCTTATCTTCGGGGCTCGACAAACCGCCCTGAAGGGGCAGTACCCCTGAAGGGGTAGCTGGATCAGGGCTGCAGCAACTGCATGCCGCAGCCCCGATCTGGCCTTTCCAGGACACCATAGTCACGCTGCCATGGCTTGATGACACTCCTTTGGTGCTGCATCATATGGAAGTAGCACCGGAGGAGCACCATGATGCCACATGCCATGTGGTGCAGTGCGTGGCACCATGGCGCCCTGGGGGCGCAGTCAGGGCATGCATCATCTGGATGCTACACCCGACTCCGCCCCAGGCCAGCCTTTCTGAGTCGCATGAGTTGCAATCTTTTCCAAGTTCTGTACTAAGTTATAGAACTTGTCTGTTTCTTTTCTTCTCACATGGAAATTCTTGCATATTTGGGTCCCAATGTACAACTGTTTATGCATTTCTTCTTAATGTACACATTTGGATGCATTTACCCCACTTTGCATGCATTTTCCAAATAAATATATTTTTGTTATTGTGTGTAGTTATTTGTATAAAAATCAATAAAAGAAAAGACTGGAGTAAATAACTGGATATTCAGTTTCTTCCTGATGAGGAGAAACCAAAAGAGTCACACACTCTTTTCACAATAGTCTTGAGGACCACTGATCAGATGCATTCAGAGGGGAAAATGCATCCCAACGTTTCCTCAAAATTGGGACAAGACAGCTTTCAATTTAAAACAAGAATGATATAGCTAAAAATTTACAAAAGGTCAACATGACAATGGAATTAAACTATTCCCAATATTAAAACATTTTAAACATATATTTAAAAAGACAAAAAGCAAATAAAAACAGTTCAGTTTAAAACAATGCATGGCCCTCTTAAAACCCCTTTCCGTACATGTCTATAGTTCTAAAAGCCTGGTTAAATATTTAAAGGGATGTCATTTTGAGGATAGAGCAAACTTGTTTTCTGCTGTTCTGCAGACTAGGGCTTGGAGTGATGGATGCAAACTACGGGAGAAGAGATTCCACCTAAGGAGGAACATCCTGACAGTAAGAACTGTTCAACAGTGGAATATATTCCCTCAGAGAATGGTGCTCCTATTTTGGGGATCTTTAAACAGAAACTGGATGGCCATCTGTGGGGGGGGGGGGGCTTTGATTGTGTATTCCTGGGTGGCAGAATGGGGTTAAACTGGATGGCTTTGAGCTCTCTTCCAACTCCATGAGTGTATGATTCTATCTGAATAAAAACATCTTGGCCCGCTGACTGAAGGACAGCAAGGAAGGGGCCATTCTAGCCTCCTTGGGAAGAGAAATTCAGAGTCTGGGAACAGCTACTGAAAAGGTCCTATGGCATGTGCCCCCCATCCATGCTTGTGAAGGTGGTGGAACTGAGAAAATGGTCTCTCCTTAGTATCTCAGGGCACAGTCACACTCTTATGGAGAGATGTGTTCTACCAGATAGCCAAGACCTAAGCAATGTAGGGCATTTTGAATTGTGTCCAGAAACAGACTGGCAGCCAGTGAAGCTGCTGGAGCAAGGAAGTTCCATGATTCACATAACCTGCCCCAGTTAATGTTCTGGTTGCAGCTGGGAAGGATGCAAGCCTGAGTGGAGCTTGAGCCCTGGTTGGTATTGAACTCACAACCTTATGGTTTGTGAGTGAGTGGCTGTAGTACAGGCATTTAACCACTGCACCACCGGGGCTCCTAGCAGGAAGGACTCATTGGAAAAGACAATAATGCTGGGAAAGTTGGAGGGAAGTAGAAGAAAGGAAGGCCACATTCCAGATGGATGGACTCTATTAAATAGTTCACAGGTTTTATGGAGTTGCAGGAATTAAGCAGAACAGTGGAGGACAGAGGGTATTGGAAGGTATTGACTCGAAGACAATTAACAACAACAACAAACTTTGTCATGTTATGTATATGTATCATGTATATATATTATATGGGACTTGAGCCTCCAATGCAAGTGGGCAGGGTTAGGAGAGCAGCTAGGTATGCCCCCATAACCAAACACACAATATTTACAGCAGCACTGAGACCTCTGGAAGACTCCAGTAATAATAATAATAATAATAATAATAATAATAATAATAATAATTTTATTTATATACCGCTATTCCTTTTTTAGATCATAGCGGTGTACATACACGTTAAAAACAATATAAAAACAGCAAGAACTATATAAAAACAGCAACAACCCTCCAACCCCCTCCCAATATACAAACCCTGATAGCCAAAATGACAATACAATAAACTATAACAGACTCAACTCATGGGGGGAAAGCCTGGCGGAAAAGGAAAGTTTTAAGAGTCCTTTTAAATACATCAAGGGAGATGGCTGTGCAGAGCTCATCGGGCAGGGTGTTCCAGAGACGAGGGGCTGAGGTGGAAAATGCCCTCTGAGTTGCACTGTAACGTGCATCTGGAATGGTTAAGAGATGTTTCCCGCCCAACCTGAGAGTGCGGGGCGGATTGTATGGGGAGAGGCGGTCCTCCAAGTACCCTGGGCCCAAGCCATTTAGGGCTTTATAGGTAATAACCAACACCTTGTATTGCGCTCAGAAGCGAATGGGAAGCCAATGGAGGTCTTTCAAAACAGGTGTTATGTGACTGGCCCTGGAACATCCAGTGACCAATCTGGCAGCCATATTTTGCACCAGTTGTAGCTTCCGAGTTTGGTACAAGGGTTGCCCCATGTAGAGCGCGTTACAGAAATCCAAACGAGAGGTTACCAGAGCGTGTACCACGGTTTCAAGGTCCGCCCGGCCCAGGTAGGGTCGCAGCTGGCGTATCAGCCGAAGCTGATAACAAGTGCTCCTGACCGTCGCATCCACCTGATCCAGTAGATCCCAGTGTTGATGCCATCCTTCTACAATTTACCAGATGCTTCTGTGATTTGGTCTGCTCACTGTGAAGTAAGGAATGGCCATATGGGACAACTTCATAGGCTTCACAGGAGGTAAGAATAGGGCTTACATGTGTGTTTGTCCCTCACAAAAGTCCAGCTACTTTCTACTGACAAGAGTGGAAGGTGCATACAGCAATGCTGTGCATTGGAGCTGCACACTCCACGTTGTGGTTGTGCATTGCACAACATCAATTGGTCATTGACATGTGTTGTTCAATGTTGCTGTTCTGCATGGAAGTTTCCTAGTGCAGATGCAGCATATCTCTGTATGCAGATATTTATGGTATGATGATGAGATGTTGAATTATAGCCATCATCCACAGAGGTCCCTGCAGATGTCTGTTGCAGTTTGAGGGACGTGTTCCTTAAACTGTGGTTTCAAAAGGGTTAGCACTATGAAACATACCTACCTCCCTGACATATGTCTCTTGGAGCAGAATTGTAGCTGCTGCATTTTGTAGGGACCACTTTATGTCCGGTCAATGGCTGACAACTCCATGGTCAGGTGCTCAAGCAGTTCCAGGCAAACTGAACCAAAGCAAGCAGTGATCTTGGGCCCTTTTCCTTGCTAGGCGCATTGCAGCCCACGCATGAAGAAAAGTTTGCCCCACCACGACCTGGTTTCCTGTACATACCAAATGAAAGCGGGGAGGCTGTAATCAATGCATTGTGGTGGGGTGACATGAAGCCGTCACTAGGGTCCCTTTGATTCCTTTAATAAATGAATGTGCTGCATGATAGAACCACTGTAGCATGTTAAGAGCTGTCATCAGAATTTATTGATGCCACAGGAGACGGTCAGAGTCAGTGGGAAAAAATGCAGAGATTTATGGACTCGCCAAGGCCTTTGCTTCTTCAACCTTTCTGCATCTTTCCCCCACCCCCAGCTCCACTATGGCCTCATAAATCCCTCCATTGTTCTCCTCAAGCTGTTTGGACAGTGGCATTGACTGTGCAGAAGGTTCAGGCAGTCTGTGTGCCAGTTGTCTGGGGTAAGGAGCTGCCTCAGGGAAGGTCATCTCTTCCTCATGCTCCCTCCGTCCCTCTCTCTCTCTCTCTCTCTCTCACACACACACACACACACATACACACACACACACGCACACACACACTCACAAAAGACGAGATAGGGACTGTGTGATGCGGTGGCTGGTTGCCTTCCGGAGAAACTGGTAAACTCAGGCAGGAGGATGCCCATAGATGCTTGCCTTCTGTAGAGAACTGTGTATGCTTGTCGGTATTAAGGTTGCCAGGTGAAATAAGGGACAGGGTTCTTGTCCCTTTAATGGTTCTGCTGTTCTGCCTTCAAGTCAATTTTGGGGTCATTCAGATGTCATTCTTTTTTACTGGAACAATGCAAACAACCTCACTCGTGCGTTCCAGGTTTGTTATTCACACTACAGAACCCCATCTCTCCGCAAACTGCAGCTCTCCGCATCACTTCAAGATCGGTTGCTCACATGTACTGGCACCCTTCCCATGTCTTCCTACTCCTACCACTTGAGGAGATTGGCATTACTTTTTCTCTTCCCCTTTTCCTTTCTCTTTCCCTCTTTTCTCCCCTCCTGGTTTCAGCAGAGGCTGTTCTGAGGGGGAAGGGGTGGTGCCCTCTCGACTGTGTGGCTGTCGATGATGTGAATGTATTTGAAACGCAATCAAGTCATGCAGAGTTTAATCTCGAATTATCCTGGGTCTATTCACATTGGTTATTCACGCTGCCCATGATGCAAATCTTTTTTTAAAACTTGGAAAATACTCTGATATCGATTATCCCCGGGTAAGTGGGGGGGGGGTTTGGCAGCCTCCTCCAAGACTTAATCAGGTGCATTCGGAATAAAAGAGATTCAACCTGCAGCCCTGGTGGTACAGTGATTAAATGCCTGTACTGAAGCCACTCACTCACAAAACACAAGGTTGTGAGTTCAATACCAGCCAGGGGCTCAGCCTGGCATCCTTCTGAGGACACTAAAATGAGTATCCAGCTTATTGGGGGCAACTAACTTACACACTGTAAACGGTTAGGGAGTGGTGCAGTGGTATAGAAATGTACTTGCTATTGCTATTGCTATCCTGCTCTTCCACCACAATCACATTATTATTATTATTATTATTATTATCATCATTATATTTGTTTCTTACCCACATCTCCCCATAGATCAAGATAGGAAACATCAACAAATCAGCAATGCACAACATCAATTAAAACATTAATTAGATGGCTTAAAAATACAAGTAAGACATACACATTTTAAAACAATCCAGATTTATAATTCATCATCTAAATTCACAATTTAAAATCATCAGAATAAGCCTGTCAGAAGTGACTAGTCTTCAGTGCTGTTTTAAATTTGGACAGTTTATTCATCTGTCAAATCCTTTCTGGAAGGTCGTTCTACAGTCTACAGGTGGCTGAAGAAAAAGTCCTTTGTCCAACAGTTGCCAGCCTGGTCCTGGTTGACTGGAGTAAATGTTTGCCAGAGGACCTGAGTGTATGGGGCAGATTATACAGGAGGAGCAGATCTTGTAGGAAGCCCCAACCCAAACTATGTAGGGCTTTTACAGTACTAACCAACACTTTGTATCTTGCCAGGAAACTAATTGGCAGCCAGTGGAGTGATTTTAATATTAGTGCAATATGATTAAAAATTGAAGCATACCAGTTGCCATTATTTCTTGTCACATTTTCCTCATAACAGCACTTTGGCAATCCATGGTCATGTGATCTGTCTTCCACACTAGCAAATGCCACCTTCTGGAAGGAAGAATGGGAATGAGCAATAGTGGCTGCCAACCACCTCCTGAAGACAGATGCTGTGAGAATGCAAACATAGCAGCTGGCTTCAGGAAAGTATTGGCAGTTGCAGTCACTGTTCCTCTCCCTTTGTCCCAAAGCACGGGGCTGTTGTGTGCACATTCCCACATCTTCACACTTCAGGAGGAAGGGGTAGACACTCCAAAATTTAACCCCCCAAAATAAATCAAGGCATGTAGTTGCAGCCATAAATGTTGCTTTAGAGACTTCCATACACAAAGTGGGAGGAGGCATAGGGTCCTGAGTCTCCAATCCTTAGGGGAGCAATCTTAGCATAAGAGTGCTGCCTTGAAGTATGTGTGTGTATAGAATTTTTTTTTTACTATTTGAATGGCATAGATTATGGATCTGTGGTTGATGCTTAATGTATAATGCTTAACGACATCACCAGGGTCTGCCCCTTGACATCACAAGGGAGTCAGCACTAGATCTCAGGTTTTGACCATGAAATCTCAGGGGCTGGGGTTCTCTTGACCAGACAATTGTGAGGATGGGGGGAATCTAAAAGTGAACATGAAAATTTATAAAGAACCATCTGGTTTTTCTCCAGGAATTAATCCATGCCAAGATACAAACACATCATTTTTCAATACTGTCGTAACTGTGCTATAGTATAGTCTTTAATGCCCCAATATTTTGGCTCTTTCTGTGTACGTCATGCCCAATATAGATGGCATGATAGCCCCATGAGCAAAATAATCCCATGAGAAGAGAGATTTATTGTTGTTAACTGCTTTAAAGTAAACCCCAAGTCATGGTGACCCTATGGATAAGACATCTTCATGACTCGCTGTCCTCCACTGCTCTGCTTAGGTCCTGTAAATTCATACCCATGACTTCCCTAAAAGAGTCTACCCCTCTTGCGTGCAGTCTTCCTCTCTTTCTACTTCTCTCCACCTTTCCTAGCATTATTGTCTTTTTTAATGAGTCATGCCTTCTCATGATGTATCCAAAGTACAACAGCCTCAGTTTGATTATCTTGGCTTCCAGGGAAATTTCAGGCTGGATCTGTTCAAGGACCCATTTGTCTGTCTTTTTGGTTGTCCACACATGCAATTTCAAGTGCTATCCCACAATGTACCATGTGAGATAGGCCATAACCCAGCTATTGTCACCCCTGGGGCAGAGTGGTTACTGGGTAGCTTACCATTGCTCTACTGTATGCATATAGGTTCTGAAAGTAAAGCCCAAGACATTTTGCTGCCTGTGGTGGAGCAGTAAATGACACTCCACAATTATGTGCTTATTCATACTATGTGTAGTTCTGGGCACCATAGTTCAAGAATGATATTGAGAAACTGGAATGTGTCCAGAGGAGGGTGATTGAGATGATAAAAGGTCTAGAAATTGAGTCCTGTGAGGAACAGCTTAAGAAGCTGGGAATGTTTATCTTGGAGAGAATTTTGAGAAGTGAATGGTAGCCATCTTGAATTATCTGAAATAATGTCACATAGAAGATGGAGCAAGCTCGATTTTTTGCTGATTCAAAGCCTTCATATGAACAGATGATTCAAATTACAAGAAAAGAGATTCTGCTTAAGCACAACGAAGAACTTCTAGATGATATCAATATGCAAAGTGATCTCATAGCACCTTGGAGACTAACTGAGCAAAAACCATTGTAGCATAAGTTTTCGTAGAGGAAGTAGACTAAGTCTACAAAAGCTTATGCTACAAAGTTTTTTTCTCATTTAGTCTCAAATATGCAACAAGATCTCTTTGCATACTGATATTCCAACTAACATAGATATGTCTCTGAATTCTAGATGATAAGAGCTGTTTGATAGTGGAATAAGACTACCTCATAAGGTAGTGACCTCTGGAGGTTTTTAAAAGGAGATTGGAAGGCCATCTGTCATAAATCAGGGGTAGGCAACCTGCGGCCCGCGGGCCGGATGCGGCCCGGCAAGGCCTTGGGACCGGCCCCCGGCCTGGTCCTGCCACCGATTGCCGCTGGGGCCTTTGGGGGGCAATTGTCTACAGAAGCCTCAGAAACATGCATTTATATTAACATTTTTTAAAAAATCTGCAATTTTTTTCATGTGTCCTCCAATTTTTTTTAAAAAGTGTCTTCCATTTGAAAATGTTGTCCTACATTTGTCCTGGTTTATTTATATATTTAAGTTTTTAAAAAATTATTTAATTATTTATTTTTGGGCTTCGGCCCCCCAGTTGTCTGAGGGACAGCAACCCGGACCCCGGCTCAAAAAGGTTGCCTACCCCTGGTCATAAATGCTTTAACTGTAGATTTCTCCATGGGTGTTTTGGATTCGATGGCCCTTGTGGTGCCTTTCAGATCTATGATTCCAGGATTCCACCTAAAGCCAGCCAAGTTATTTTGGCACATGAGGCAGAAAATCCCTCAAACACCTCTCCCTCTCCTTCCATCCACAACAATTAAAAATCCAACAACCATAAATTAACAAATATGCTGGCCTTTCATAACCCCTAGTGTGGCACCCCTGAAATGGCTGCCTCTCCGTGCCTAGTGACAGGACTGATGCCAATGAGGGCATCAGACTGATGCAGTGACTAAGGATGGCATCTCTCCTCTGAATGCCTGTCTTGGGGCGGTAATGGACTGGATGAGGGAAAACCGACTCAAGCTGAATCCAGGTAAGACGGAGGTACTTGTTATAGGAAACCCAAGCCCAGGTATGGAATTATGTCAGCCAGTTCTGGATGGGGTCACACTTCCCCTGAAAGACTCTGTCTGCAGCTTAGGGGTGCTCCTTGACTCATCGCTTCACCTGACAGCTCAGGTAGATGCGACAGTCAGGAGCACTTGTTATCAGCTTCGGCTGATACGCCAGCTGCGCCCCTTCCTGGAGCAGGGAGACCTTGAAACAGTTGTACATGCGCTGGTCACCTCTCGATTGGACTTCTGTAATGCGCTGTACATGGGGCTACCCTTGTGCCAAGTTCAGAAATTTCAACTTGTACAAAATATGGCAGCCAGGTTAATTACAGGTACTCGTCGTACCGATCACATAACACCGGTTTTGAAATCCCTTCACTGGCTGCCAATTAGTTTCCGGGCAAGGTACAAGGTGTTGGTGATTACCTTCAAAGCCCTACATGGCTTGGGTCCAGAATACTTAAGAGATCGCCTACTTCCATACTGTCCGTCCCGCACTCTAAGGTCCTCGGGGAAGAATCTACTTCAGCCAATAAAATCTAGGCTAAGTTCAGTCACCCAGAGGGCCTTTTCCATCGCAGCTCCGAAGCTATGGAATGACCTGCCAAAGGAGATCCGTGACATTTCTACTCTTACAGCCTTTAAGAAGGCTCTTAAGACGCATCTCTTCCGGCAGGCCTTCCCTACCTAGTTCTACTCCCCATTTACTGTGACTTATGTCACTCTGTCCACCAATTCTTCTCTTAAATTTAATGAGAAGAATTAAATTAAAATTAATTAAAATAAAATCCTTGCCTCAAGAAGAAGAGCCCTCCCTCCATGACATCATCATCAGACCTGAGAGGGAGTGAAAAAGAGAGGCCCAACTTCCATCAGGCCTAACTGTGAATGTACTCACTTTGCTCTCTTTAATTTTATTGTATTTTATTTATTTATTGTATTTTATTTTCTTTATTTTTACTGTTGTAACCCGCCTGGATTCCTTGTGATTGGGCGGGCTATAAATAAATCATTATTATTATTATTATTATTATTATTATTATTATTATTATTATTATTATTATTAT